>NW_019392716.1:0-244813 GCF_000648675.2 Cimex lectularius | reverse complement strand
ACGAAGAACACACCAGACCGCATCTCACGATTTCCGAATAATCATCGATTAGCGGTCACTAATCACCATTCAAATATCTTTTATTATCTTCAATTAATTAAATATTATAACAACATAGGTTCAATTTCTCAATATAGAAATATATTAAATATATAAGTAACGCAGTATTGGGTTAAGATTGACATTATCATTACCCATTCGATAATAGGGCTTTTCAATTTTAGTTTTCAAAATAACTTTTTTTTTAAGTACGATTGTCAATCGTCAACCGTTTTTCCCATGTAGAAAATATTTCTGTTAAAAATGTTCGTCATGCTTATATTAAAACATGGCCGAATTCAATCTTGCTTGTAGTTTTTTAATACAAAAAAGACATTCATATTAGCCGAAGTTTAAACCGCGTTTTAAATTCAACAAAATAAAACTATTTAAGCACGAACATCAATCGTGTATTCTCGGTAATAACATTATTACAACAATAACAATAACATTATTATTCAAAATACGGTTGCGGCAAGACTGGATACAAACAATTAACATGGGTCGCTTAACTGCAAACCGTGTTTATGGATGCATGCAAGTGCATGTTCGACAATACCTTTAACGAATGAAACTTGTCTAAATACATTCTATAAACTTTAAAAGAAAAATAATATTTGACAATAGTGATAAGTGCAATAGATAGATTAAAAAAATGATTTAATAAAACTTTCACAAACAAAATAAAAACAGAAAACAGATTTGCGTTTAAATAAAACAATTTTAATTATTTAATATTTTGTTTATTATTAATGCACAGGATAAATTTAATATTTAAACCATAAATAATTATTTGACAAACACAAAGGATACTTTTTATCGATTTTTTAACGAGATGTACAATAACAAATAGTTACTTAGTTAAAAATTTATTTAAACTTACTTGTAAATTATTACTTCTGTTAGTTTTTGCGATTAAATTTCAAGCGTTTTCTTTTATGACATGTGGGTTTTTGTTGCAAAATAAGTCTTTAATCTTCATGTAGTTCTTTTGGGCTACTTCAAGAACATATTGGATATTTAGCACGTTGTGAATTGTAAGAATGTATACATAGAAGGAGTATTAACGATGTTCGAAGGATTTTGGATTTTAAAGATAGTATATGTTGATGATTTGAAAGATTTTTTGAATTCCAAAAGTTCGATTTTTTATATATGCATATGGGCCTCAAAATAGTTATAAAATTCTGTCGTTCGTTTTGTTTGATCGTTTGTACTGCAATCGTTTAAGTAGTCTAAAGCGTCTGTTGTATGCTGTTTTTTAAGTCGCATGTAAGTCATTTGTCATTGTATAGGCAAGGAAGCGGACTACATTAACTGATGGGAGACGCTCGTTGAACTTTATTGAGATCATCTTCTGGGCCTGGGATTTACAAATATTGTTTACATTTAGCAACTTTGATTGAATATAAAAAATATGTTTTACATTGTACAAATTCACTTTTCCACATCCTAAATGTATTTGTTAAATGTTGGCACGATAAAGAAAATGTTTTCTGAAACCTACATCACACCAGACCGCATCTCATGATTTCTGAATAATAATTATTTTTAATGAGAAGGTATGATTTTGAATATGGAATTAAATTTTCCGACTTTTTTAAGATTTTATTTCTGGCACTTTTCTTGTAGAGTTTGTCGTTTAAGAGTTATTAGGGTTTGAAAAAAAAATCAAATCATATATTTCTCAATAGTCATTCTTATTAACTTAAAGGAACCACATCATAGGACCTTTATTCTTCGATCGTAATTTAAGAGGAGAAAATTACCATAAGCCTTTTAAGAAATTATTTGCCCGTTGATTGGAGCGACTTTGGTGGAAGAAAACGAAGAATTTTAGGAAGGATAAATTATTTTCGAACAAGATAGGGCACCACCTCACTACACAAGAGACGAGGTTCATGGAGTGGCAAGTGAGATCTCCAGATCTAACACCCTTAGATTTTTTTTTTGTGGGGACATTAAAACAATGGTGTACCTATCACCTTCACACAATCTATAAGATTTGAAGGAAAAGATCAAAGAAAGTTGTAGAAGCATAACATCTGATACTTTTCGTGACGGGCGAAATAAATTTCATAATACGATTTTGTTTTGTATGGAGAACGCTGGTGCCAATTCTGAAAATTTAATTTATTAGGATTAACTACATAAAGTTGCAAGCGGTAATTGAATTAGTAATTAGTAATTAATTTAAACTTAACTTTTTTAAACCTTAATAACTCTTAAACGACAAGTTCTACTAGAATAGTGCCTGAAGTAAAATCTTCTTAAAAATGCGTAGAATTTAATTTAGTATTGAAAATGATATATTTCCATGTGAAAAAGTTGCTGAGCCCTGGGGGCGTTCCGTAGGTTGAAAAAAAAATTTCATTTCAAATTCAGATTCTACGTACAAAATTTTGTAGAGTCCAATTTTTTTAAAAATTATTTTCAAACAAAGAAAAAAACGGGGATAGTTTATAAATAATCACCCAGTGCGTAGCCGCGTGTATTGGGTTGAGTCTATCACTTATCACAGTCTACTCGAGCCTATGCAATTTTCAATAAATTACCGACAGGCCTCAAGAATCCGCGCGTGTCAGCAGTCTGGAATCAGACCTGGGACTTATCCGTCCAGCATACGAAGTTTATCTCCAGGGTGTAGCAACAGCAAAGTCATTTCAGCCCAGAACGCGATCGGTTTTAAAATCCAAATCATTTCACACTCTCGTTCAATCTTAAATACAGTTAAATTCATTAGATTTCGTGGTCCGATTGACCAAATTTGAAAAGTGGCAAAAAGGAGGGAAAATTCGAAAGTTTGGGTTGGTGTGGGAAGTTAGTGTCCGAGTGGATCGAAGTCGCGATAGCTAAAGTGGTAAAGCAGGGGCGTATTTAGCCGAAGGTCGTGGGTTCGAATCTCCTTCGTGACATTGACTTTTTTATCCCAACCAATACATAAATACTTAAATACAGTCTTTCTTATTTAAAAACTATTCACTCAGTTAGGGTGATGAATAAATTCCTCAATCACCTTTTACACTTATATAATTAACCAAACTAAGAGACGATAGGGTACTCAATCCGCCAACGGCCTTCACAAACTACGCATTCACGCCAATAAATGCATTCTCTTTCACCACACAGTAGCTACACAAAAATACTACAACCCTGTTTCCCTGAATCAGATTCTCGCTGCCGTGCTCAAGAACGATTCTTATCCGGCGATATTCCTACGCGCTCTTTATATGAAGCTAAGGAATTGCACCGTTAAATAGGATCGGGCTCATCGAGCAATCTTTGTCAATATGCCTAAATGTAATTGTCCATGTGTCAACCTGGTTTGGCCTGTCCTAAATTTTGTTAGGATGAACCCTATACGAGTCAAATCCTCCAAGGGCCGATGATCGACAGTGCTCTTGATACGTACTTCTCTGCCGATCTGGCCCAATGACACTGCTTCTTTTTTTCAATCATGTTTTTTATTGCATTTTTAGCGTCAGATAGCCTTATCGTGGTGGTTATGTCTGGTGGTTGGGAAGACCTGGCCTTAGCCGTCTAACAAGTTTTTTATACTATTTCGTTTTATAGTTGTGTTCAGTTCTAATCCGAGGTTTAAATGAATTTTCGAAAATGAATTCTGCAAATGGCAGGGGTGAAAAAGGACGAAGACGAAAATTGGCCCTTGCCCAGAGTTAAACTAGTTTCGATGTTTCTACAGGAATACCAACGAAATGAAAGATGTCAGAACCAGCCGAAGACCGCAAAACACTTATAATTAACCAGTTTAATCGGTAATATGATATCAACGACTGCTTAATTAACTATGATTAATTGCACGTAAGAGGGAACAACTTTGTCCCAGCTAGTTAACAATCACCGATAATTTGTAGCGTTTACTTGGTAAAATGTAAAAAAATAACCGTGTAAATTAAATTAATATTTTAACCTTGAGTGAACTGTACGAAATATCGCACGATACGGATAAGATGAAAATAATAATGAATAATTTGAAAATTTGTAATAACCGGATCTGGTGAAGTCAGACCTGTGATAAAAATTGTTTTTCACTTTTTTCCGTAATCAGCAAACACAGTTTATTTTCATTTTTGAAAAGGAAAAACATGAAAACCTATCCCACTTCCGTTTAAAAGGTTAATCTATTTTGCACGATTGACAGCTATTAATGTGACTATTTTATCTTTTCTAGGTCACAAAAGACAATTTAAAAGCTATGTACAAATGTCAAAATAAAAACAATTATACTTGTAGAAAGCAGTATTCGCCAAATGAATGAATGAATATTTTTTATTCTTGAACAAGATTTATATTTTGTTTGAATACGTCATCTTTTACATCTTTAAGTTTTTTCCCCCCCATTCACCTCCCCGCCATACCTAAGGGAGACCCCATACCGGCGGACCACGGCCACTGAACTAATTCAAACGGGATGCAAGTTTAGGGAATCTTATTGTGCTTGCCTTGAAAGGGAAGACCCAAGGAAGAAGTGAAATTTTTTTCTTATTATTAATTTATCCAATCTAATAGGTTATGTCTCCCCCTTGCTGGTTAATCCTTTTGAATACACTTTATAATAAATACAATATTTTAATAAATAAATAACAATTATAGGTACAAGGAGTAACCAGCCCGGAATTAAAAGTTCAGAGAAACGCTAACAAGTAACTTATCGTAGGAAGAAAAAGAAGAAAAAAGAAAGAAAGAAAGAAATAACTAGTCAGGTACTTTATCCACTAGCTCGTCTAACAGGCTTGAGGACCTCAAAGGTCCTCTTTTCTTTAACCAGTTCGTTGAGGGTCGGTGGCCAAGTGTGGCGGAAGAGGAGCTTTAGTGGTTCCTTCACACTCTCAAGGAGCCAATATTCTGTGGCGGACACTGTCATCAACTCCGCAGTCGGGACAAAGTGGACTGTTAGCTCTACGGAATCGGTCCATGTAAGCGTTGAAATTTCCGTGACCTCTCATTATTTGTGTGATCCAGAAATCTGGTTGAAACCACTTTGATCTTGCTCGGTCCTCAATACTGGGTAAAAACTGGTGGGTTAACCTTCCCTTGGTGGTTCTGTCCCATCTTTCCTGCCACAAGTTGTCTATCCAAACTGTAAGGATCTCCCGGATCTGCTTTCTAGGTGCAGTTCGTAGCCTTTCGAGTCACATCTTTAAGTAACTACATTTTATTATTTTACATTATTTCAACCTCAAATCTATGACTAATTTTAGTCTTTGTACAGAATGGATAAAATAACTTATTTTTCGATCTAGTATTACGTTCATGTACATTATTTACATAGATATAATTTACAATGTTTTTCTTAATATACAATAACGTGGTATAAATGTACAGGTTTATCACAGCCAAAATTTTATATTTATAAAAGATTAATCTACAGGACTTTTTTCTTTTCAAGTAGAACATTATCCTTACACATCTATTTTAAATAAAGAGGACATCTTTTACATAAGAACTGGTCTCCCACATTAGTAACCCATAGCTCATGACTCCTTGGAAAAGTGCAAAGTAGGCTATCCGATGAAGGGAAGACAACCTACTGTCAATATACTTCACGTGCTGGCATAATAAGAGACTATCAATAATGATCCCTAATATTTACAAGCATTTACCTGTATGCATCTTTTATAGTTAAAGGACATTATCATTTCTTTTGATTTGAGTATAATATAATTATTTTCAAACCATTTGACCATGTTTTTAAGGTGTTTACCCTTACCAAATCAATGTTATCTATGTTATCAGCAGTTATCACTACAGGGGAAACGTCTGCGAACTGATAGAGGGTGACATTATTTTCAATATCAGGAGCAATGCATTTCTTTAGATCATTTTCATATATTATAAATACGAGCGGGCCCAATTGTGAGCCTTGAGGCACACCATGCTCTGCTGATAGTTTTAGTGATATTACATTATCACATTTAACACACTGATATCTATATGTTAGGAAATTTTTTACAGAATTCAAGGGCAACACTCCTTTCTCCTTAAGCCTGTGACTTGTCAAACAGATTCACAGTATCAAAAGCTTTACTGAGATCAGTGGTCAAAATCCAATGGAATATCCTGTATAATATACAGTTTTGTGTTCAAAAGTTTTAAACACGGAGGAAATTATGGGCAGTGCAACAAAAATTATGAATTCCATCCATGCACGTAGCTTGCAACGGCGGCTCTTTCAGTTGCAGTTGGAAGATAGGGAGTCAGCTGAACACACTGATTTAGTTCTTCACACGGACGTCAGGTGGTTGAGTCGCGGAAAATTCCTAGAAAGGTTTCAAGAATTATTGCCCGAAATAACAGCTTTTCTAGACGAAAGAGGTGATGACACTCAGATTTTGAAAAACGAAAAATGGCTGACTGATTTGGCATTTTTGACTGACATCACAATGCACTTAAACACCGTTAACTTGGAGCTTCAAGGTAAAGGAAAAACTATTATTGAGATGATTAGCGCAGTAAACGCATTCAAAAGTAAATTGCAACTTATGATAGATCAACTGAAAAGAAAGGATCTGAAACATTTTCCGTCTTTGAAAGCAAGGATTCCTCAGTTGAATTATGATACGTATGAGGCTGAATTATCAAATATTTTGGGACAATTCGAAATGCGTTTTTATGATTGCAGTAAATTGGAAAATATAGCATCATTTATGAGTTATCCTTTTTCATGTAAAAACATTGAGGAATTAGCTACTGAAATAGCAAGTCAGTTTAATATGAACTCATGTTCTGTTGAAAATGAGTTGGTGCAGATTATATCAGATATACATCTCAAAGCTACAGCATCTGATACAAATTTCTGGTGTTTTATATCTGAAGATAAATATCCGAATGTAAGGCAAATCGCCCTTCAACTGACGGCATTTTTTGGGTCAACTTACTTGTGCGAGTCTGCATTTTCTGAAATGAAGATAATTAAGTCAAAATATCGCAATCGACTAACTGACGATCATATGTCATCATGCTTGCGATTAGCACTCAGTGGTTACGTACCATCTTATGAAAAGTATGCTGAGGACATGCAGTGCCACGCTTCAACATCCAAAGCCACTCCTTAGTTAAGTTTAACACCATATGTAACTCTTTTGTTTTGTAACAACCAATAAACTCGCAATTTTGAATAACTATGAGTTTTTTCATTGATATTGTAGAGAAGAACCTAACTAAACCTAACCCAAACCTTGACTAAAATAATGTACCTATATTGTGCAGAAAGCTAATATCTATATATGCTACGGTACATCCTACCTAGGTAGGTAGGGTGTATCGTGTATGTACGACAACCCTGCATCACACACACTTGCACCCTCTCAGAGTCGATCGTAAGTAGTCTAAAAATATTGAGGTAGATCGCCAGCAGTTCAAGTTTGAGCACACCTGCTGTATATAATATATACAAATCGAAAATCCTCACTTTAAAGAGACAATTTTGGTTGTGCCTTTGTACAAAAAGACGGTAAATTGCGATAAATCTTTTTTTAAAATCTACTTCAATAACTGACAGAAAATCCGTAATTATATTATTTTATTATTTTTTAAATTTATTTATTTTATTTTATTTTCTTCTTATATTTTTTTTGACAGGGGCATCCGACAGCTAGGTCATTTTAGCCCCGAAGAACTAACAACATACCGCTACACACTCGATACACGATCACACCAATAAATACATTCATACCTATAAATACATTAATCGTACTCATACTGCTTGATAGATGGTTAGGGATGGTACTGGAGTACTCGATATTCTTCCATCTACCTGTTTTATTTTATTTTATTATTATTTTTTTTTTCACTTTTTATTTGTTTTTTACAACTGCATTCTTCGACGCAACAAGTAAAACAGATAGTATTTACATATAAAATTATTAACGGTAGCGTGAAAGCTTGGACAATTACCATCGAGTGGTGGTAGCCGTTAGTTAATCAATACGATGAGCGAGATGTACTCCATCGTAGGAGACCGATGTCAATTGTTAAGGTTGTCGCGGGGCCACCGACGCTTCAGTCTTCTGTTGGGACTATTAGGTAATGTGGTGGATGGCAGGTTTTTGACGAAAGGGTTCGGATGATGGAATAGTTTGGAATGGAACGTTTTGTAGCCGGATTGGGCTAGCTCGGTAACAAAAAGGACATTAGGTCGGTATGGATGGTGTGATTGGATACATAGAAAGGTGCTTGTACTATTGTTCTGAGGATTTTAGATTGAAGGGATTGGATTCGATTGAGGCTGGAACGCTTAGCAGTACCGTAAAGTTCAAGATCGTATGTCCAAATGGGGGCCAGGAGGGCAATGTAAAGTTTTCTTTTGTTTATTAGTGAGAGTTTTGATCGTCTGTCGAGTAGTCGTTTAAGCATGAAAAATCGTATATTACAGTCTGTGCGCTTAAGTCGTGTATGGGGGTTCCACGTCAGTCGTTTGTCCAGGTAGAGTCCGAGGTATCGTACATGGTTCGCAATTGGGATGGGGACGTTGTTGAGGTATACTGGTGGGAGTGTTTTCTTGTTTAGAGTAAATATTATGTTCGTTGATTTGGTTTCGTTGATCTTGATTCTCCACCGACGGAGCCAGCATTCTAGGGTGTTTAGGTGATTTTGAAGATTACGGGAAGCAGTGACAGGATATTTATCAGGAGAAAGGATTGCGGTATCATCGGCAAAGGTGAAGGTGATAGTGTTAGGTTGCGTAGGTAGGTCGGAGGTATAAATTGAATAAAGGAAAGGAGCAAACACGCTGCCCTGTGGGACACCTGCAAGAATAGGATGGATAGGAGACAATCAATTTTTGTGGGATACTTGGAAGAAACGATCGTTAAGATAGGATTTTAGGATAAGGTAATAGGTTGCTGGTAGGATGTTCTTGAGCTTCCACAGCAGCCCAGAATGCCATACTCGGTCAAAGGCTTGGTGTATATCCAAGAATACAACCGGGCAATACTGTTTTAGCTCAAGGGATGTGGAAATAACGTCGATTATGCGATGTGCTTGTTGTACAGTTGAGTGGCAACTCCGAAAGCCGAATTGGTGATGGAGAATTGTGTTCGTAGGAATTTCCTTGGTCAAGCGGTTCAATAGGACCTTTTCCAGTATTTTGCCAATAATGGGCAAAAGATTGATGGGTCGGTAGGAGCTAGGAAGGTGATTTATTATTATATAAATTATAAATTGCGAATACACCATGGTAATATAATTAATTAAATTTATGTTAAAAACCGGCTCGAATTGCTAAAAACAGTTGAGTAACCGAGAAATATTGATTAGTTCAATGATGCTAATTATATTGAGATTGATTAAAACAATATTCAGCTTTTTTCCTCGTAACGACTAATTTACTCGTCAAGTATCTCTTTATTTAAAAAATTCCCTATACCATTGACAATTTATTCTAAAAGATAAGGTATAGAATAACAATAATCATCTCTGATATACTTACTGGTCAGCCGTAAACAATATAATTTTATCCATTAGGTGTGGTGTTCAGTGCCAATAATGATTTGGAGAACGTGAGGATGTTGTCTGGTATGCGCAGGTTTTAGAAAAACATTTTCTTTATCGTGCCAACGTTTCGATCCTTATTGAGATCATCTTCAGGGCAAGGGATTTATAAACATTGTTAAATTTGACAAAAACACGTAGTATGTGAAAAAAAATGAATGTATGCAATGCAACAAAATTTTTAGATTAAAAAAAATGAATTTATACAATGATAAAAAAAGTTTAGACTTAAAAAAAGAATGAATTTATACAATGCTATTTTTTTTTTAATTTTTTAAATTTATTTTTTTATTATTATTTTTTTTTAAATATATATATTGGCCTTATGATCTTGCATATTGGCCATAGTACGAATTCTTGTGTGTTCAAATTGGGGGTTATCGGGAAAAAAGGGCCAGAGGCGACCGTGGGAATCGAACCCACGACCGCGGCGTGAGAGTGTCTCATGCTAACCACTGCTACCGCGGTATGTAGGTTTTAGAAAAACATGTTTTATAAGCATTGTTTAAATTTTACAAATACATGTAGGATGCGAAAAACAAAGAATTTATACAATGATAGAAAATTTTAGGTTTAAAAAAAGAATGAATTTGAACAATGCTTTTTATTAATATAAAATTTTCTATCGTATACATTTTTTTTTAATCTAAAATTTTTAGCATTGTATAAATTCTTTTTTTTTCATATCCTACATGTATTTGTAAAATTTAAACAATGCTTATAAACCGTAGGCCCTGAAGATGATCTCAATAAAGATCGAAACGTTGGCACGATAAAGAAAATGTTTTTCTAAAACCTACGCCACACCAGACCGCATCTCACGATATCCAAGTATTTATCCATTATATTTAATGGTCTATTGACCAAATTACTTCTTTCAATTAATTAATCCTCTCATGGAAGGTTTTCGTTGAAATCAAAAAGCGGGATTCGAACCCACGACCTTCGGCTAAATACGCCGCTGCTCTACCACTTGTGATTCTTCATTTCAACCAAAACCTTCCATAAAAGGATTAATTAATTGAAAGATATAATTTTATGCTGAAAGGCGATAAGTGTGGGGCTATAGAAGTAATACGGATAATGATAAAATTACGTGCAATATTTAAGAATAATACTTATGGCAAATAGAATGAAGAACATATAGTAAATTCAATTTCTTGTTATTGTAAGATGTCAGTAGATGGCGTCTTGTGTAAAATTCGTATCTAGCATCTCCAAGTTAGTGAGATGTGAGTTCAGAGACAAGACCGAAATAGCTCGGCGATATGAACAACTGACGCAGACCTGCGTAATCCGTTAGACAACTTTTTTCCATTCCTCTCCATTTATTCTGAAAGCTCCCTCCGTTCAGAAACATCCCACGGGGTTTCTTCAATACTCACTCGAAGGTTGTTTGAAGGAGAAAACGTCTTCTACGGGTAATGCCTGTACTTGAGACCGGTTTCGACTCCATCGCTGTCAACACGGTTTTCTGTATGAGGGATTTTGATCGTTTACGATTATATTAACAAACGTTTGTCCGAGCAGGTTAACGCTCGGCGATGGGAAACTTCACACAGAATTTTCCTCTCATCCCGTTAATGTTTGTCAAACAAGATTTTGAAGATTGCCGGGTCAACAACCCACATCTTTTCAGTTCGTTGCAAAAGCTAAAGACTCGTTAAATCAGATTGGCGTGCATGTTCCCCTGGGCTTTTTGAAAGAAAGGATATTGATTCGGGAGGAAAGAGGCGTATCTCCTCAATGCCATCAACTTTCCTTCCCTGTCCATCAATCTCTATAGAGGCAGTTATGTGATAGTCATTACTTTAAAGAGGCACCATCCACCCACCACCACCGACAAGGGCCCAGATTCTTTCACACTCCAATTTCATCCCATATCAAACAATTTCACCAAGTCCCTTTTAATACCACAAGAAGGGATTTTGTTCTAGCGGATTAGAAATGATACATATTCCAAAGTGGTTTTACATACTTCTACATGGTTTTTTGATTCCTACGTTATGTTTTCCACCTACTTTTAAAGCAAATTAAAAATAAAAATACACGTATTTCATGGTTTCGTATAAACTTTATTTAGTGTAATACAAATTGATTCTTTTTTCTCTAAATATACACCAACTAAATTTTTTTTAAATCAAATGGGCCCGTATTACTAATGTTGACATATTTGATAGTGATTAGTCTCCTGAAAAAAATTAAATTAGACATGCCTTTCAAAATATATTCACAATTTTGTCTAAAAAATAAGTTGCTCTCCTGTAGCTCCAAAACTTTCTTAAAAATCTCAAAATATTCCTAAAATGTCTCAATGTCTCAGCTCCATTTGAAAAGCACAAATACCTTTAAAAAAATATTTCTAAATTACCAACAAAAATATTAATTAATTAATAAAATAAAACAAAAAAATAGTTAACAACTGTCCTTGTCAACAATGTTGTAATAAAATTGATGTATAAAATTTGTTTAAATATTGTTGTTTTTTGCATACAATTGAAACATTGAGACATTTTTAAGACAATTATGAGAAATTTTCAAGAAAACAAGAGTTACAAGGGGGACTTATATTTCACACAAAATTGTGGATAAATTTTGAAAGGCATGTCCAATTTTCTGTTTGTTTTCCGAAACAACGCTGTCAATAATGTGGAAAAAAGTAATAGGGTCTCAAAAAGTTGGTTGGTTTAGTTTGCAATATTTATAGAAAAAGCTTCAATCTCGTCGTATTAGCCCAAATAAAATTCATAAGAAACCATGAAATACAATATGTGTATTTTATTATTTTTTTATTAATTTGGCTTCATAAAAAAAGTAGGTGGAGCAAGTACATAACCTTGAAGATGTATAACTGTTTCTAATCAGTTTTTAAACTACCATATGCATATTCCATTAAAACTAACTTTAAGTTTATCATGTAGTTTTCAAAAATATATCCGTGTTTAGTCTGTATGAAGCGATTGTAAACTAGTACTCTATGAACTTTTTGAAATATTATAAAAATTTACTAATTCTTACGTAATAACAGTTCACCCGTATTTAATAAATATCAAAAGATAGTTTTGTAATGAATAAATAATCACTTATTCCGAGATTTCAGCGTGGTGAAATTTTGGCCATTACCGATTATTTGGTCGATCTGTGAGATGCGTTTTGGCTTCCCGTCATTTGTGGCACGGCTGGTGGTTTATGGGGTTGTCTTTTATATGAAAAAATTCGGTTAAATCTTAGATTATTTAATTAGTTAACTGTGTATTATTAATTACTATTTTTATGCAAAGATAGTAGAGAAGAAAAAGTAGTGTCACGAGCGTCGTTATTATTGAGCCGAAGAATGTCGTGGGTTCGAGTCCTGCTCGTGACACTATTTGTTTTTCAACCACTATTGCTTAAAAATTGGAAAGATTCACATTGAGGTTCAGCGTTCCTAACGCTCAAAGCACTTGTATTGCTTTGCAACAAGCCAAACTTATTTTCTACTATTTTTCATGGCCTTACTCAATCGTGCAATATTATCCCCATGAATCTTAATGTAAGGTATTGGTCGAGATAAAAAAGTCAGTGTCACGAGCTGGATTCGAACCCACGACCTTCGGCTAAATACGCCGCTGCTCTACCAAGTTTTCGAATGAAAGTTTTCGAGATGGGAAGTTGGTGTCCGAGTGGATCGAAGTCACGATAGCACAAGTGGTGGAGCAGCGGCGTATTTAGCCGAAGGTCGTGGGTTCGAATCTCCCGCGTGACTCTGACTTTTTTTATCTCGACCAATACCTTACATAAAGATTAATTAATTGAAAGATGTTATTTGGTCAATCGGACCACGAAATCTACTGAATTATCCCATTTCTTGGACGCAAAGGGGGTTTCCAGGCGACACATTCGTGCAGGTTAGATTGGGTGACGCGCACTCTAAAGCACAAGTCGACTGGTACCGTGTAAGATTTTAGAACTAATGACTCATACATGTGTAAACCAAATCTTATTTGAGAAAACGAGAAAAAAAAGTCAAATAAACAGAACTGTGGCCGTGAGCATTTTCCAAGCACAATTGCTAGCAATTACAGATTCATAGGCGTGATTTTTAAAATAAAATTATACATAAAAGAAAAATGCTATACGTTATAACTACATTTTTAAGTTACACCATTTAAATTAATCAAAATTTTTAATGTTAGATGTAGATAATATTTTGAAGTAATTTTAGTTGATGTATAAAAGTATAATTAAATGTACAAGGGTTCCCTTTTCATGCGAGCCAGCCTCTTTTGTTGTAAGAAGAGCGATATATAAAAATCTAAAAAAATAAAAATATCTGAGAGAAATCTCTCTCTCTCTTTCTCTCTCTCTCACAACCTTTCTCTTTCTCTCTTTCTCTCTCTCTCTCTCTCTCTCTCTCTCTCTCTCGCTCTCTTTCACTCCCTCTCTCTCACAACCTCTCTCTTTCTCTATTTCTCTCTCTCTCTTTCTCGCTGTCTTTCACTCACTCTCACTCTCTCACAACCTCTCTCTTTCTCTCTTTCACTCTCTCTCTCTCTCTCTCTGTCACAACCTCTCTCTTTCTCTCTCTCTCTCTTTTTCTCTCTCTCTCTCTCTCTCTATCTATCCCCCTCCCCCCCCTCACACACACACACACACACACACACACACACACACACACACACACACACACACACACACACACTCTCTCTCTCTCTCTCCCTCTCTCTCAACCCTCTCTCTCTCTCTCTCTCAACCCTCTCTCTCTCGTTGCAATTTATTTCTTACCAATTAACTTATTATGGTGTTCCAAAAATTAGGTTTGATACTATCAAACAATTACTTTAAATCTCTCTCTCTCTCTCTCTCTCTCTCTCTCTCTCTCTCTCTCTCTCCCTCCCTCTTTTCTCTCTAATTAAAAGTATGAAAGTATGANACTCTCTCTCTCTCTCTCTCTCTCTCTCTCACACACACACACACACACACACACACACACACACACACTGTAACGCTCACTCCCCCCCCCACGCACATGTTTTAATAGGAGATGGTTCGGTGCGTTTAGTAAGCATACAGGCAGAAAACCGAATTTGTAATTTCTCCTAGAACAAATTAAACGGAATGGTAGTTGCAAGTGGGAAATTGACGTCTTGAACTCACCCGAAATAAATTATAAACACAATCGAGCAACACGGGGGCGGAGAAGGAGGCCGTTTGGGCCCGTCGCAATTTGGGGGAAATTAAAGCGTTCCGGGGAGGCGGTGGGCGAAATTTAGTGTTGCCGTCCATAGTAAATAGAGGAGAGGAAGGCCGCAGGCTTAGAGGATTTGATCCTCACGCAGATATTGGAGGGCAACAATTCCACTTGCGGAGATCCTCGGGGATTTCAGCCTCACTTCCTACTTCCAACGTTGTACACGGCCATTTTAAACTAATTGTCGCTCACACGCACACAACAAAACAGAAGATTGTATTAGGCATGCTCTCCTACCTTCTTGAGTATGTTCCCCTGGCTAATTCAAGTTTACCATGCCGAGCAATGTAGAAAGTATTAATAAGATAATACAAATACATACCTGAAAAAAAAAACAATATTTATTATCATTATACACTTTGTACAAAAAAATTCTAAGCTTAAACGACAAAAATAAGACAATAATAAATGCAATAAGGCAATATAAAATAAAAGTCTTTCTGTACTTTCTTGGAGTCGTAGTCCGCCCTATTCCGCTTAAGCAACAACATTGAACACAATAATTATTCTAGAATATTCTTGTTTCTTTAATAAATAAAACGAATACAGGAGTATTGTATCTATTCTTTATTACTCAAGCATGGCTATTTTTTACGAATTTTCTAGCTATTTCAGGGCAGTTACAAAAATATGGGATTGCGGTGTCACGTGATTACCCGATGCAACGCTATGCGACGCTACCCGATGCTACCCTACGCAACTCCAAAGTCCATTTTTCCATAAGATTGTATTACCCTCGTGCACATCTGCCCGATGCTATGCAACGCTACCCTCGGGTAGCATCGAGTACAGTCGAAAATAAAAAATCCGGACACTCATACTTTGATTCAAACTACAAGTATTACTGTCGTTATATTGATTACAACATACTTATTTTATTATAAACCAAATTAACCGAGATCAAAAATTCATTAGTTTTTATAAAAATTATTTACTGATGATGGTTAGGCAGAAAATTTATTAAAACACCGGAATACCATTTATTGATAGAATGAATTTAATTAACAATTTATTAGATGGTTTTGCTCATAAAATTTAACTGACAATTTATTACATGGTTTCGTGCATAAAATAGCACCATTTTCGTCGACTAGTGTCAGAACCGGACCATCATATTTTTTTTTGTTTATTTCGAACTATGTATATGTAATTTTGTTGTTACATTAATTATAACATGCTTATTTTAATGGAAACCAAATTAAACAAGATCAAAAATTGATGTTTTTGTAAGAACTATTTAATTATAATTTTCTGGTACAAAAATTATCAAAACGCCTCAATAACTTTATTTAATACAATTAAATTTATTGAAAAATTTATTACATGGTTGTGGTCATAAAATTTAACTAACAATTTATTACATGGTTTTGTTCATAAAATTTTATTAACAATTTATTAGATGGTTTTGCTCATAAAATTTAACTGACAATTTATTACATGGTTTCGTACATAAAATTGCACCATTTTCGTCGAGTAGCGTCAGAATGGAACACTCATATTTTTTGTTGTTTATTTCAAACTAATTATATGTTATTTTGTCGTTATATTAATTACAACATTTTTATTTTAATATAAACCAAATTAAATGAGATCAAAAATTCATGATTTTTTATAAAAATTATTTAATTACGATGGTTAGGCAGAAAATGTATTATAACACCGGAAAAACTTGATTTAAAACAATCAAATTTAACTAACAATTTATTACATGGATTTGCTCAAAAAATTTAATTACCAATTTATTACATGGTTTTTCTCAAAATAACACAATCTATGGATTTCTAAAGTCCATAAACGTTTCTTTTTGATTATCTTCAAGCATGAAAATTTAGAAGATGAGAAGATGATGGAGCTGATTGAGTGGTGCGGGCGCGCGGCGGGGACCTGGCCCAGATCGGCCGATCACGCTCGACAGTAAAATGAAAATAGAAGAAAACTTCATGGGTAATATGCCAGCGTAAACCAAAAAAAAAAAAAGAAAAGAAAAGAAGAAGCCTTTCTAACATTTACCCGACATATTCTACCTCATATACTTTGTCATAGCCATCTGTAATTTAATACTCTTTTTTCGAGCAGAAGATATGTCACTAGACTAGTTAATAAAATGTAAAGCCACCGGGCATATAGGTAAAAAAGGAAATGAAAGGTGTACGTTGTGTTCCGCTTAATAAAAGTCTCTAAAATGTTTTAAGTCCAAAGTAATCTAGGAATTTCAAGGAATGGTCCTAGGAAAACACATCTTTACCTTGAAGCATACTAGAAAGTCTGTAAAAGGTTGAGCTGTCAAAACGTTTTGGTGAAAAACGGGTTAATAAACCACGTATGAGGAAGGGTAAAAATTGTATAAAGATCTCAAAAAAGAAGATTACCTCTCAGCAAGCAATATTTAAGGAAAAAAATAAAAAACCAGCCCGGAAAAAGAAGAAAACAAAATTAAAATAATTATAGGACTCTAGTCTTTATTATCCACGTGGTGTTTAAGCGTTGTCAACGGCGCTCATCACTATATTGTAAAGATCCCGGGTTCGAATCCAGCGACCTTACATTCGAATCGGACAACTTTCAAATGGGCTTCTTTTTTTCAAAAACTCAGGTACCCTGAGTGTTTATAGACCTCTGCTGTTGCAAACCGTAGTAAAAAAAATAAATAAAATAAAATAGAAACACACATAAACACTATTTCCATTTAAAAATCCTTGAGGTACCGGAATAGCAATCTGTGCCCGCTGCCGTGCCACAAGACTACGAACAGGTCCAATGATATGCCAAAATATTTCTATTATTTTTTCGAAATTCTACAACTGAAAAGGTACTCGACTATTCTTCAGTTATTCTTCTGAACATCATCATTCTTCGTTACATATTATGTGTAGAGATTAGGGACCGTTAATCGATAATTATTCAGATATCGTGAGATGCGGTCTGGTGTGACGTAGGTTTCAGAAAAAGAGAAAAAAAAGGAGGGAACACTCATAAGGTGGGGTTGAGATGGGGAGTTGATGTCCGAGTGGATCGAGGTCACGATAGCTCAGGTGGTAGAGCAGCGGCGTATCTAGCCGAAGGTCGTGGGTTCGAATCCCTCTCGTGCCATTAACTTTTTTTTCATCTCAACTAAAAACCTTAATTAATTGTAATTTAAGAAAAACATTTTCTTTATCGTGCCAACGTTTCGATCTTTATTGAGATCATCTTCAGGGCCTGGGATTTACAAACATTGTTTACATTTAGCTTTCCTTTTCCTATTTATCCCTTTCTATATAATCCTGAAAGGATAATCTGGCCGAACCATTACCAACACATTGTTTCCCTTTGCGGCTCTTTTCACTTCAAAGAATCCGACGCCCTATACAAAATTGTCATTTCTATACCGACTTCCTTCCCCACCCCTTCAAAATTCAACATATGTAAACTTGAAACAGCAAAATCTCACTTGCACTCTCAACACGACACGCAAGAATGGCACAATTACACAGAAGACAAATACTTTGAGTGAGTAAAAATACTTTGATTGAATATAGAATATATTTTGCATTTTATCAATTCACTTTTCCACATCCTAAATGTATTTGTTAAATGTAAACAATGTTTGTAAATCCCAGGCCCTGAAGATGATCTCAATAAAGATCGAAACATTGGCACGATAAAGAAAATGTTTTTCTGAAACCCACATCACACCAGACCGCATCTCACGATATCTGAATAATTAGTTACATACTCTTCTAAAATGAAGTGAATTATACATATACATATCTATGTAGGATTAGGAACGAGTATGGTGTATTCGAAAATACTTGCAATACAAATAAAAAGACGTTGTATTATTTAAAAAATACAGCAAGGACTACACGATATTAAGCTGCCACGAGGCGCGACACTGCGTATTCAGTATTCAAAAATTACTTCCTCGCTCCGTCAGTTGCCTTGTCCCGCTGGAAGCTAAATCAATGGATAGAAGCTTCCGTACTAGATGTATATGTATAGATTTATATACAATATTTTTCTTGAAATATAAGACTGAAATTCATCATATTTTTCAACTCAATATATCTCTAATGTGAAAACTTGTGAAATGTTCTTTGATTTTATCATATGTTTAACAATTTGTAGAGTAAAATATAAAAAGCTATTTTTGTTTTACCTTCATTGTTTCAATTTACAAAAAATTTGAATTTCAATAATTTTATAAATGTTGTTTAAATTTGCTACACAAGATATCTTCCTGAACCCAACGAACGATTGTTTTGTACAAGCGGACGTCAGAATGAAAATACGACTTCATACTATTCGTTTCAAGAAAAACAATTTTAAAAAGGTGAGATTTTTTTAAATCATTTGAACATAATGTTGTTCATTTATGTTGGATTACATCAAGCCGTTAATTGAGAAATTGTACATAGTTTTAAACTTGGCTTTAGAAGAAATGATTAAACGCAAACAATTGTTTCAATTTTATTGTCGGTATAAAGAAGAATTCTCTCAGGCAGGTCGAAAAGACCGTGGTCTCGAAATTGCGCGTCTCATCCTGGGTTTAATGTTGCATATGACTGCACAGGCCAAGGCGGCGCATACCACTTCCAAGCAAAAGGCGCATACGCAAAGCCAGCCGATGATTTTGAATCTTTTTTTTGTTTGCACTCTTATCGCATCGTAACAGGCGACGGTGTACGCCTTGTTGGGAACGCAAGGTCCTGTGATAGAAGGTGGGCAGCAACTGACCGGAAGCTTAAGGGCGCCCCACGTTTCCAGAGAAAAGTCGCCGCAGCATTTAAACTTTACCTGGATGAAATTTATCATTTCATTGTAATGAAAGGTTCTATTGTACAAAAGTTTGATTCGTTGCTTCATATAACATTGGGCCTCGGGGTACACATAGAACGTGAAAAGGCCCGCAATCAGTTTCAAGACGGCCGTTATTAGGAACACAACTGCGTACATCCGCATAAGAGTTTTACTTTTCTTACTAACTCCGTTGAAGGCAATGCAGGAAACCGGAACCGTTATTATGCTCATGACCATGGCGACTGTACAGATGATCATAAATGTTTGTTCGATTATACCAGCTATTTCTCTGGCAAAATATAAATACATGGCTGAGACTATTGTTAAGTTGGCGGAAAACATTGCACACACGACGTTAATTACTAAGAGTAACATACTGACAGTGTAAAACTTCAGTTCGTCAAACATTTTGGACGAGTGCGCAGACAATTCAACAAAAAATAACAAAATTTTTTCTTTTTGTCTAAAATGTAAGAATAAAAAGATTTAATAAATAAAAATATCATATGAACAATGATTTCCAACTTATTTTAATTGAACATCAGGTTGATTTTCCATCGAAACAACAAGGTTGCCCGATAAACCAATGAATTTCATTTTCATTTATTTTTACATGTTTATTTTTTAGATAAAGCTAACCGACCCACAAATAACAGGGTATTCACGATTTTTGTGTTAACCCTGTTAACTCTTTAGGTCCTGTTAGATCGAGAAAAATGATGGTGTAGACTTGTAAAAATCGGCTAGTTAACATTGCTCGATCTAACAGGCCAGGGCCATTGTTGGATGTTAGATCGAAAATGTAGTCACATTGCTATCCGTTAGGGCGTAGGTAACCAACATGGCAGCCATGAATTTAACAGCTGTTTTGTTTACACGTATTTTTATTCTTAAATACGCAATAATTAAATCAGACCAATACATTTCTTTTGTTAATTTATGACCTGTACTTATACTCTCATTCATAATAGATACATCCTCTATCCTATAAATTTGGAGGCTGTTAACGTTAGGATTCAAGTTAGGTATGTCAGCACGAATTGAAGCGTGTCATTTGTTAGTACTTTTCGAGTGCATTCATTTTGAACGAAAGAGTTGTTTAATTTTCTTTTTCTGACATCTTACAATTATCTCAAACGAAAACCAAAACAAGCAAAAAAAGCCTTAAGGACTATTATAGTTTTACTTTTTGGTCCTACCAATCGCCACGCGCATCATTGCGAAAAAATTAACAAGCTAAGAAAAGTATGGGACGTGCACGTTCTTACTGGACATTTCTCTATTCGAGTTAACACGCGTTAACATCTCACAAACATCGTGAATACCCCTGATGTCAAAATATTGTGTTTTAAACAGCGGTTAATGAGCTTACTTTTTTCCGGCACGAGGTGCCGGTGTTTTTGAAAAAAAAGCCCATTTGTAAATATGTCGGGTTCGAATGCACGGCTGCTGGATTCGAACCCGGGACCTTTACCTTACAGTGATGAACGCCGTGTCAACGCCTAAACCCTTGCGGCCAACGACGCCCCCAAGCTTACTTTTGTACGTTAGTAAACTTTATTTATTTGTTTAATAGTGCGACTAACGAAATCCGAGGTCATGGTTTTTCGAAGGAGTTGACTACTTCATACACATACATTTCAATGTGGAGAGAATAGATTGTGAACCAGTATAAATGTTCAGGAGATCTGTAAACGCCAAAACGTTCGTTCTCTAAGCACCTAAAGTTAAAGTTTCTACCTAAAATTTGTCTCTTCCGAATCTTGAAGAATTTTGTTGGAAATAATTCAACCTCATACCAAGCTAATTTTCTCCTCTTTTATGCTGTTTGATGATCAATCTTTCTTTCACATGGGGATTTCAACGATATGAAGAAACAGAAAAAAATGTTCGGCCCTTCCAGAATCAACCCAAATTACACGCTGTATGTTGAGACATCAGTAGAATTAATATTTCTTTTTCTTTGAACCTTCATTATTCATTCATACTTAAAGTTCTTGACCTTCCAAACCCTCGTCTGTCAAAAATTACTGTAAATTATTCAAAGTAATTGGTTTGGGTAGATCAAATAAATAAATTAGCGAGCGAGCTAAATTGTAATTTTTCCATAACTCGGGTATATGTTAACAACCGACCAGAATGGTTCGTTATGATATTAGAAAGATCTAAAGCGGACCACGAAATTAGTGAACTTAATGAATTAATATTTATTTAGAAAACGTGAGATGCGGTCTGATGGTTTTAATGAATTAAAATAATGAAGAACACTTCACTAAAGCTCTCCGAGGCCATTTCAATTGTCGTCGAGAATCCAAACCGATTACACGATATTTGAAAAATGGCAAAAGGAGGGAAAACTCATAAGGTGGGGTTGAGATGGGGAGTTGATGTCCGAGTGGATCGAGGTCACGATAGCTCAGGTGGTAGAGCAGCGTTCGTGGGTTCGAATCCCGCTCGTGCCATTAACGTTTTTTCATCTCAACTAAAAACCTTAATTAATTGTAATGTCTTAAGTGGTCAAGCGGACCACGAAATTAGTGAATTTAAAGATAGATCTAAGTTGATCCACAGGTAGAGATACCCACTCTTTTAGACTTTCTGTCCTTCGCTGGTTGCTAAAACTAAGGTGTAGGCAAGTGTACTTAATTGTGTTCTACGGAGGGGGGAAGGAAGACAGCAAATGTTCTTTATGTAACTATAAGAAAAAAGGACTTTTTCATTTTCTTGCTGAGTGCACTGTACTGGCCGATTTCGTCTGTATTATCTGGAGCGCTTTGCCTACTAAACGCGAGAAATGATCAAAGTCAGACACTCGTTCAGCACGCAGGTGAAGCATGATTTACAGATATGAATTAGTGCAATATTTCAACTTGTACGATTTTCTCGCTTAAAAGGAAGAGGTGTATAAGTTTATTTTTTTTATTTTTATATATTTTCTTTGTTTTCTATTATATAAGTAGGTAATATCTTCTTTAAGAAGAAAAAAAACTAGTATATTTGACTAAATATTTACATATATAGGGATTGCAACCTGACACTTTTTTCATTTGTGGTAGAAGTGCGAAAGACACTGACTGGGCTTTATAACCTTCTACATCCTTATCAATGTATCCATTTTGTCTTGTTTAGCCTGTTACTGCGTTTGCGGGGAAAAACTGATTATAAAAAAAAACCGCTGTCACTTGGTAATATCTTAGTTCGTAATTGTATATATGGTATTTTTATTGTTTTTCTTATATCAACAAGTGATGATTTTTGTAACTTTGGTTGTTGGTTTTGTTTTGGTTTTTATTTTATAAAATCTTTGGTTGAACTCCGTCAGAATGTCTTTTCCAAGCCGTATTAGCATGCTAATAAAACAAGGGGACGACCAGGTTGGTGTGACACGGATTTGGACCAAACTTTTTGTGAGATTCTATTCTCCAAAACGTTGGAGAGTTTTAGTATGGGAGGTTATAAGACGAGTGACGCTGAACATCAACGCCCCGATGTACGTATATATATATATTTTTTTTTATTGGAAGAAAGAGTCTAATGAACCTATAGATTGCTATTTTCCGTCTGCCTTTCTTCACTGGTTGATCAGTTAGATGTTTGTTGATTTTACGCCAACTTTCCTGAGTCATCAGGGTTTTAAGCAGGGAAAGGCACAAACATTTTCTTGAAAAAAACGGTGTAGTTAACTTGTAGTTTTCTCCCGATTTTTCGTCTACTTTTCTTTGGTAGCTTGGTATTTTGCATCAAAAGTTAAATAAGTAAAAATTATTTTTTTATTTTTAATTTATTGACTATTTTTTATTAAATGTGGCAAAATCTGTACCATTCAACAGGATGGAAACCTTATTGAAATATTAGTTCAGAATCGGATTTAAAAAAAAAAGATTTGACATCTTACAAATAAAATAGAATTGTACAATTTTTCGTTTATTAATTATTACACAGTTTTACTGGAAAATATTGAAAGTATAATATTATTTTTTTGGATCTTCCGAATGAATTTTAATCCATTTTAACCACATGAATCTTCAAATGTATCAATAAGTAACATGTAAAAATTATTTTAACTTATCGACAGCAAAAGCTAATTTGGTTTTGTAGACAGAACATCTTTTGCAAATGGTACAGAATAAGTAAGGCCTGATGGCCTGGGTTCGTGAAAACATGCTGATCGTGTACCCTGTGTATCTAGTGGGATGGGTAGTCCCCTTGTTTTTATACACGCTAGAAAAAGACGGAATAAAGTATCCTGGGCTATTGTTTATCCGTGTGTGTAAAGAACTATTCATCGTCCTCAACATGACGGTGCGGGCCGACTATTAAATTTCAACCGTATCGGATAGTAGGGTTTATGGAAAACGTAATAAAATGGATTTTGCATAATAAAAAATAAGGTTATATAGAACACATTTCTCACAAAAACGTTCTTAGACAAAGATATTGATAAAATTATTTTTTGGCGTTCTGTTATGTAACAAAGAGTCCCGCTGAGTAGCTTAAGTAATTTTACAATAATTTCCAAATATTTATAATAGAAATGCAGGATGTTTTAATTTTCCTAACTTTCAAATCAATCGGAATGTTTTATTTCAAGATTAATTCATAAAATCACACACACACACACACACACACACACACACACACACACACACACACACACNTCTCACTCTCTCTCTCTCTCTCTCTCTCTCTCTCTCTCTCTCTATCAATCTATCTATCTATCTCTATTTACCTATCTATCTATTTAACTTTTTCTCTCTCTCCCAAATCTCTCAATTTCTTTCTCTTTCTCTCTCTATACCTTTTTCCTCTATCTCTATCTATGTAGATAGTTCATGAGTTGAACGATTTAAATTTCATTTTTGATGAGTGCAGAATCTTTTACTTACCTATGTTTAATTTTGTCTCATTCATTATCTCATGCTCTCTCTCTCTTTCTATTTTTCTATTTACTTTTTTATACAAAAACCATCTGTCTGTATGTATGTCCCATCGCTCTCAATCTCTCTCTCTCTCTCTCACTCTCTCTCTCTCTCGCCCTCCCCTCCCCCTCGATCTAACTACATATCTATCTCTATTTACCTATGAATCTATTTTACTTTTTCGGTCTCTAAATCTCCCAGTTTCTTTCTCTTTTTCTTCCTATATCTTTTTCCTCTATGTCTATCTACGTAGATAGTTCATGAATTTAACTCTTTAAAATTTCATTTTCAACGAGTGCCTAACCATGAAAAAAAAATTGTGCATAATATTTTCCATTTCCCCCATACTATTTTCAGTTTTCAAATATTCTTTTTTTCCCGGCAATTATTAATAAAAGGTTAAAAGCGACGAGACATAAGACATGTTTAAGAAATCACCACTGTATTGGTATTTTGGTCCGACGGCCTGAGGGCTAACGGATTCCTGGCCTTTTATTAACATCCGAAAGGCTCCCCCTCTCACCCCATAATATTATCTTTCGATGAAAATTCCACTGGTGAATATCTTTGTAAATATTGTCTGTGAAGAGTAACGGGGGTCGGCTATCGACTGAACGGATTATTGGACGCGATATCGCTAATATGGATTGGCTTTAAGGAAATATAGCAAGTCCGATACTCGCCCGATGCCCTTCTATCCTCGTCGATCTGATTCTTCTATTTATGATTGGGGCGAGTATTTGTCCCGACTCCTGTTTACCAGGACCCTTATCTCGTCTACACAGTAACGAGTCGGAGAAATAAAGTGGATTATTCGACTCGTTTTGTTTCAGGGCCGGTGACAAATGGACCGGCCGTAAAAGCCAAGACTTGCTCCGGGCAGTAACCCCTACCCCCGCGGATAACTCACGCTTCAACCCTTTTTTTTTAAACGACTCCGAACTTTTGCCCAATATTAAATAACTTTGGGTTTACAGAACAGAAAACAACTTTGACTAACCATGAGATTTCCACTATCACAATCCTTGTTCTGTGTAACTAATTATCGCTCCCATTACAGCTACCACTATCCTAATTTAAAAAGGATAACATTTAAAATAACCGTATTATTCATTACTTTGAAACAAAACAATTCGAAAAGCTTATGTATTATTTAGGCGTGAGGAGTTGCTTCTGCGAGATATCGTTTTCAAAAGTACTGAAGACACAATAACACTTAATCGTTTCAAACAAATTATCAATATAATCAAAAATTCCATAACTTTTGTTTTCATAACGGTCGTGTTGAGAGATGAATAGGAAGAGAGAAAATGAAATAAAGATAGAGTGAGTAGATAAATAAGAAGTAGAAAAGGAAAGGCAGACATTTTTTTTCCCCAAAAGTAGATTGGGGATGACGCCAGGAAGATAGAAACAACATTGATTTTCTTATAGAGCTTTCGGCAGAATATATCGCCTTCATCAGGACTCTGTATTAACAAATTAACATAAGTAAATTTTCAAAATTTTTCTTAATTACTATCTCGAAAAAATCGTTATACCATATGAACAGGTACATGTCTGGATAACGAAGAGCCGGTAGAATCCACCTTCGATAAACGAAGTTAATAAATTTGCTAAAAATAATTCCTAAACGCGACAGTATTGCCAAAATTTTAAAAAATTGCCGAAAGCTCGACAAGAAAATAAATGTTGTTTCTGTCTTCCTAGCCACATCCCCAATCTACCTTTTGGAAAGAAAAATATTTAAACTGAGAAGGCTGATCATTCACCAAAGAAAATATGAAAGGCAGAAAGGAGACCGATACACCTAATAGATTACGAGAATATACTAGAAGTAATAAAAGTTCGAGAGAGTATCAAACAATCTGATACACGGTGAAAGAGAGTCAAAGGATAAAGAAAGAGAAGGAGAAAGTTGATGTATAAAAAAGTAAATAGACTAAAACAGAAACAATGCGCCGAAAATATAGAGTGAGGGAACTAAAGGGAGAGATTAAACAAGGGTGCTTGATATATTAAAAAAACAGATGAAAATAACAAAAAAGGAGTGAGAGAAAGGGTGGGAAAGATAGAGTTAGGGAAAGGAAAAGAGAGAAAAATCAAGAAAGAAAGAAACACAGAAGGAGGAAAATAGGAAGAAAGAGAGAAAGGGGAAGAAAGAGAGAGAGAGAAAAGATACGAGAAAGAAACAAAAAGAAAGGGAGAAAAATAGAAAGAAAGGTAGAAAGGAAAAGAAAGAGAGAGAAAAAAGAAACAAGAAAGAAAGAGAAAGAGAGGGAGGAAATGCAAAGAAAGAGAAAGGGAAGAAAGATAGAGAAAGAAACAAAAAGAAAGAGAATGAGAGGGAGGAAAATAGACAGAAATATAGAAAGGGGGAGAGAGAGAGAGAGAGAGAAAGAGAGAGAGAGAGAGAGAGAGAGAGAAAAAGATAGAAAAAGAAAGAGAGGGAGGAAAATAGAAAGAAAGGTAGAAAGGGGAAGAGAGAGAGAGAGAAAAAAAGAAACAAGACAGAAAAAATAGAAAGAAAGGGAGGAAAATAGAAAGAAAGAGAGAGAGTGGGGAAGAAAGAGAGAGAGGAAAATAAAAAAGAAAGAAAGAGATGGAGGAAATTAGGAAGAAACGTAGAAAGGGGAAGAGAGAGAGAGAGAGAAAAACGAAAGAGAGAGAAAGAGAGGGAGGAAAATAGAAAGACAGATAGAAAAGAGAAGTAAGAGAGAGAGAGAGAGAGAGAGAGAGAGAGAGAGAGAGAGAGAGAGAGAGAGTGGGAGAGAGAGAAAAAAAACAAGAAAGAAAAAGAAGTAGAGGGAGGAAAATAGAAAGAAAGATAGAAAGGGTAAGAGAGAGAGATTGAGAGAGAGAAGGGGAGAGAAAGGAAGAAAACCGAAAGAAAGAGAAAGATAGATGAAGTTGATGAATAAAAACGGAGATTAATCAAATATAGAAACAGGGATAAACACTGAGTATAATCACTGTTAAAAATTGAAAAATATCCCATACTATTTTTGATCACTAATTTTTATGACGAACCCAACAAAACTGTTCCTTCAACGTAACTACCTTTTATTATTTTATTTATATTTTTAAACATATTTATTAGCTCGGTAATGTTAACTTTTCAGCAATGAAAAAGCACTCATTAATTAGCCCTTCGCCCGTAACAATTAGGGTTGTTTGGCTTATTTGCCACATACTTCAAGTTGGAGGACGGGACGTGGGAGTCAAAGATACAGGAATACTATGTTAAAATAACTCAAAACTTTGCCAAAAGCTATCTGGAAAGCCTGTACAGATAAATTGAGGTTAATTGAAGAATGTCGGCCCACTCGGAAAAGAATCTGTTTCGAAGTCGAACCACGTAATATTGCGAGGTTGAAATTGTTTTCGCCATCAGAGCAAACGTGATCGGTTGCAAATTATTGTCACGCTTTGATGGTTTTTATTTTTAATTTTTTATATTTTAGTTGTTGAAATTGTATATACAGATAAATATATAAATTTATTTACAACTAAACATTTTTTTAAAGCTTTCAACTGATTTTATACAATTATATTTATACAATCAATATAAAGTGTTTGATTTCGTTCTTCTGCGTCAAACCTGGGCATTTCAGCATGTCAATATATATTGTTGATAGTAGTAAGAAAAAAATGTAAAACACCATTTTTTTTAATTTATGATAAAACCAACAGTCCTTAAAAGTTTTGAATTACGGCTAAATGTGAAAAAGCATAAATTGTTAATGTTCGTAAAAACCATTATGGGTTTCTAATTATCACGTAATTAATACAAATCTTTTGATTACAATTAAACTATAACTTATTTTCACAACTGGACAGCGATTTTTTTAACATTATATTTTGACTTCGTATTCAATAAAGGTAGATTTGTACACATTCAATAAATGTAGGTTAATACACATTCTAACAAGATTCACAATTAATTTATTTCGATTTTTTCTGAATGAGATGACTAAACTTTTCAGTATTTTTATTTTTTCAAATTCCATTAATGACCGATTTTTAAACACAATTAAATAAAACGTATTTTACATTCTGTATGGAACAAGTAAATATTTCATTATATAACATAAAACAAACTAAAAAATTCATTACTGTCTGGTTCAGTCGATTCCAATAATTACAAAAATAAATAGAAACAAACGATAAGTATAGAGAGAGAAAAATAAAAGGTTAGAAGGGAGAGTAGTGAGAGAAATGTAAATACATAAAGATATATATAAAGAGAGTGATAGATAGGCATTGAGAGAGAGAAAGAAAGAAATTTGATGTGAAAATAGTAAAAGAAGAGAGGACGCGTGAGAGGGTGGCAGAGGAAAATTGAAAGAGGGTGAAAATAATATATGGAGGAAATGTGAAAGAGACAATGAGTGTGTAAAAATATAAAAATTGATAAATAGCAAAATAGACATAAACATTAGGTAGAGAGGGGTAGTGAGAAGTTGGATGTACAAAAATATATATACATACATAGAGAAAGCGTGAAAGTGGGCATAGAAAAAAGGAAAGAACAAAAATGTAGAGAAAGTGAGAGAAATAAGGGGAAATGGCAGAAAGAGGGAGAGATAGAAAGTAGATATGAAAAGAGAAAAAGACACAACTAGAGGGAGAGCGAGAGAGAGAGAGAGAGAGAGAGAGAGAGAGAGTGTGTGTGTGTGCGTGTGAAAGAGAGATTGATTAATTGATTTACGTTTTATTTACACAATCACTCAACGTTTGGTATTTAAGACCACTCTTACACTTAGAGCGAAATAACATCTTTATTTGTTATATTAACTCTACTCTCTTTTTAAACTAAAAAATTTAAAATGCTTCAGCACATCATAGAAATCACATCAATTCTTATACATTATATACATATAACAATATATTCTAAAAAAGCAATAATAAAATGTTACTAATTTTACTTGTGAAATTTTTAAAAGAAATAAATAACACTGTCATTTGTCAAGCCGAACGTCTGGCTATTCTCAAGGTTTAAGGTGGTTAGAGAGATACAATCCAAACCGTGAAAAAACAACAATCACATTATGGTCAGATAAGCAAGTATCCCTAGTCTCGATTCAGGGCTGTCAAAACCACTCGCTTCTTGTTGAAGAAATCAGGCAATTGGCTTTCCACCGTCACCAAAAAATACCAACGATTCGTCCATAAGCATCAAGTGGGTAAAAGCTCACTGTGGATTCACTGGAAACGCTTATACATAATCGAAGGAGGCAGCCAACAGAAAGGACGAAATTAGCTTTTACCATGCCGATTAGCTGTATACACTCCAAGACGAGACAAGAAACCAAGGATAGATGGGAAAATGGTCGGCAATAACAAAAGGGCTTCACATCAGAAGGTTCTTCCCAACGATAACTGCCCGATCAAACTCAACATTTAAGCACCATTATAAGTTGACCCTAGTCCTTACCCCTAGACTTATTGGGTACGAGAAAAATCGAGCTTACCATCATCGGTTCAAGATTATACAGGACCCAAAATGTCTTGAAATCCAGAGGAACAGACATGGGATCACATATTCTTCTACTGAACTTTATTTGATAAGCCCAGATCGGCTTTGAGCGGTACGTGATGACAACGGGAGGAGCCTGGCCACCAACGTGGGATACGGTTACAAACGATCACAGTGAACTCTTTCGAAAATTCCTCGACTCTATACACTTTAATTTACTGCCATAAACCTGTGATGATAAGTTCAGGCAAAACTAGAATAACATTATTAAATTGTATTAGGTTTCGTGGTCCGATTAACCAAATAATTAATAATTATGTAAGGTATTGGTTGAAATGAAAAAGTTAGTTTCACGAACGGTATTCGAACCCACGACCTTTGGCTAAATATACCGCTGCTCGACCACTTGAGCTATCGAGACTCGTCGCCGAGATCGAGTCCTGATTACACAACATTTGAAAAATGGCAAAAAGGAGGAAAAATTCTAAACTTTGTAGGTAGAGATGGGTAGTTGGTGTCCGAGTGTATCGAAGTCACGATAGATCGAGTGGGATAGCAGCGGCGTACTTAGTCGAAGGTCGTGGGTTCGAATTCCGCTCGTGAACTAACTTTTTCATTTCGACCAATACCTTACATAAAGATTAATTAATTGAATAAAATAAAATATTGACCTTATTTAAAACTAAAAAAAAAAAACATTTCAAAACCAAGAAAATTATATATTTTTGACACATTTCAGCGAAAACTGTGATTTAATTCATGTAATTTACTAATGTGAATGGCGGGATTTGCCTTTAATTTTTCTACAAATATCGTGTACTCTGAGGTGGTGTGAATGAAGACCAATCAGTGTGAATGTAATTTATTTGCGTGAATGGCGGAGCTTTTCCTGCAATCATTTTGGGAAACAACGAGTCACGACGGACCACGAAATATTATAATGGATTTTATTTTATATTTACGTTATAAACAATTGAAAAATGGCAAAAAGGAGGGAAAATTCAAAAGGTGGGGTCGAGATGGAAAGTTAGTGTCCGAGTGGTAGCTCAAGAACGATAGCTCAAGTGGTAGAGCAGCGGAGTATCTAGCCGAAGATCGTGCGTTCGAATCCCGCTCGTGTCATTGACTTTTTTTATCTCAACTAAAAACCTTAATTAATTATAATATATTAATTGGTCAAGCGGACCACGAAATTAGGGAATTTAATGTTTTCAAATGAAGTATACTTCACTAAAGCTCTCCGTCGCCGTTTCATTTGTTGCCGAGAATCGAATAGATTACACGACATTTGAAAAATGGCAAAAAGGAGGGACAATTCGAACAGCTGTAAGTTTTGATGGAGAGTTGGTGTCCGAGTGGATCTAGGTCACGATAGCTCAAGTGGTAGAGCAGCGACGTATTTAGTCGAAGGTCGTGGGTTCGAATCCCGCTCGTGCCCTTGACTTTTTTTTATCTCAACTAAAAACCTTAATTAATTGTAATATATATAATATATTTGTCAAGCGGACCACGAAATTAGTGAATTTAGCAATTATATACAATGATGTTTTCAGTTTAATTTTTTTTAACTTTCAGAAAATTTTATCGATTTGACCTCTGTCAAGCGTGCCGTTCAATAGATTTCCCGTTTAGCAGGTCCATCTTTTGAAAAGGTTGTTCACACTAAATGTTTATAATTGAATATCCCATCCTTAAACGTTTTACGGCGGCCCGGGCGAGGTTGGGCACCGCTCATGCCTCCCATAAAAGAGATTTCCTACCTTCACAGTATGAAGTTCTGCTTTTATGCACCTCGTATTTTCCATCCACGCGGTTTCATCACTTTTATATCCGGAGCGGTCATAACGTCGGGGCATTATTTCGAACTTTTTTTTTATTATCTAGGACCGGAATGAAAGCCTGTTAAAAAATTTATAGTGTGCTCAAGCATATTTACCATGACAACGTTATAACTGTTTTATCTGAATATATATAGTTTTAAGAAGCATCTGATTGGGTAGTTTTTAATATATTTAGTAATTGATAAAAAAAAAAAAAAAAAAAAAACATTGCTTAAAATGTTTTGTATTAGTATAATTTAACTGAGTAATAAAAACTTAACTCTGCACATTCATGCACATACGCACGTATGCTTATCACTTCCCGCAGCACGCCGGCAACTCAAGCATTTATTTCAATTAATTAATCTTTTTATGTAAGGTTTTTTGATTGAAATGAAAAACTAGTGCCGCGAGCGGGATTCGAACCCACGACCTTCGGCTGAATATGTCGCTGCTCTACCAGTTGAGCTATCGCGACTTCCATCCACTCGTGCACCAACTCCCCATCCTAACCTACAACCTTTCAAATCTTCTTTTCGATTGTTGAAATATAGCAAAAAGGAGGGTGAATCAGTGAGTACAAGTGCAGCTTCGACAGTCAATGACCTAGTATTTCTTAGGAGATGGAGAGATAAGGACAAAACTTTTTCACAGTCTGTCATTTTCTTCTTTCCCTTCTCATTTTCTGTTAGTTGTTTCTACATATCTAAGGTTTTTATATATAACTCTCTAATTATTTCTCATTCTCTACCTTTCTCTCGTTTTTTATTTCATTTTATTTGACCCAAGTCGTTTTTCTTCCTTTGTTTTTCTATCACTCTTTCATTTGCGCTCTCGCTCTTTCGTTTTTCATTTATGTACTTTTTGAAGATAAATCTCTCACTCTCTCTCTCTCTCTCTCTCTCTCTTTCTTTTTTTCTCTCTCTCACTCTCTCAGAACATCGATTGCATTGACCGAAGGAACTAGGAAGTTGCAATAAGCCAACATGCGGCGCTTGCGGAACAAAAACATAAAAAGTGACATATTTTGACTTTTAAGCATTAATAAGAGTTTTCGACTGTTTGAACTTCTAAATAGATATTTTTAAAATGATTTTTGAGCTTCTTGAAATAAATTGTGCTTACTGTACCGGCTTTAGAAAAGTTTCAAGTGATATTGAGGAAAAGAAATGTCCTAAAACGTCACCTTGTATGTTAGCCTGATTTCACGCCCATAATTTAGTGTAGGAATTGTCAACATGTACGAACCTTATTTTCCAGATAAGATGTTTTCAAGTACTTGGTTTATATTTTCCAGAAACATATAATTATGATGGTCATGGCTTTTGAAACCACGTTTATGTAATTTGGAGCAGAAAAAACCTTCTGGATACTCGTAACCAAAAGCATTTCTAGTGATTTTTTCAGCTTTCAAAAAGCTGCCAGTCATGCTTGTCTTACATTTTGGACTCTAAATAACAACATGTTTTCGTTAATTTTCAAAATAAGTCATCCGCATAATTCCACTACAAATATTCATGCATTGCAAATAAGAGTTAAATGACAACAAATTGTGTCAATTTACCGACCCTGCCAGTCACGTGTTAATATTACATACTGGTAAATTAATAAATATAGATTTATAATTGATCATGCAAGAGTGTCCAATTAGTGGAAGCCCGTGAACCGATCTATCATCTCCCTACGCTTCAACGCTCCGTCAAACTGAATATTAATCGACTTCTCTCCGTTGTAATCTTCACTTCGATGAAGTTCATTTTTCAATCGATCTTAAAACTCTTTTCCTTGCGGAATCCATAAACTTATAATAACGTGAAAAACAAGAAACGGACTATTATAAATTACAAACGAGTTTTTTATTCGATTACCTGCGTACCGTTATTTTCTCTTATTTTATATTAAAATAAATAAAATAAAACAAATCTATATCTTTGAACTTAGACTATGATAATGTTTTGCTATATCCAATAAATGGAGGGTTTATTGAATTCTCTGGGGAGTGAATGTGTTTATGTTAATTTATTAGAATCAATAGAATTTATTAGCGTGAAAAGAGGGGGTTGCTTACCCGCTCTGACGAATATCGAGTACGCTGGGGTGAGGGTGTGACGTCTGGACAGTAAAAGTAAATTATTAGCGAGAATGGAGTGCGTTCAACCCCGTCGTTGTCAAAAATAAAGGCCAAGTTTTTCGGACCACATCGAGTGTTGCGATCGATTAGAAATAATTGATACGACTTGGAGATCAGCGGACCAAAGGGACCAGGGAAACCACTTCTAGTGCAAACTACATAAAACAAGGGTCAGATCAGGGAGTCGAACATAGTACAGATGACGAGGACGAACCAATAAGCACATTACATCACCCCTAATCATTCGAGGGTGAATGACATCTCCAGGGTGGCCGAGTTGTAGGATGGACGCTTCCATACCTTGATTTAGCTCCCAGCGGGCAAAGCCAACTAAGGGAACAGCTGACAGAGCGAGGAAGTAATTTTTAAGTATTGAATACACAGTGTCGTTTCTCGTGTAGGCTTAATATCGTGTAGTCCTTGTATTTTATAAATAATAAAACGTCTTTTTATTTGTATTACAAGTGTTTTCGAATACTCTATACTCCTCCCTTATCCTACATACATATGTATATTTATAATTGACTTCTTTTCAGAATAGTATGTAACGTAGAATCATGATGTTCTGAAGAATAGATGAAGAATATTTGAGTACTTTTTTAGTTGTAGAATTTTGAAAAAATAATAGAAATATTTTGGCATATCATTACACTTGTTCGTAGTCTAGCGGCTCGGCAGCGGGGCCAGGGTGCTGTTCCGGTACCTCAAGGATTTTTAAATGTAAGTAGTGTTTATGAGTGTTTCTATTTTATATATTTGTTTTACTACGGTTTGCAACAGCAGAGGACTATAAACCCTCAGGGTGCCGGTGTTTTTGAAAAAAAAAAGCTCATTTGTAAGTTGTCCGGTTCGACTGCTGGGCCGCTGGATTCGAACCCGGGATCTTTACCTTACAGTGATGAGCGCCTTGTCAACGCTTAAACACCACATGGATAATAAAGGCTAGAGACCTATAATTATTTTAATTTTGTTTTCTCTTTTTTTCGGGATAGTTTTTTATTGATTTATTTTTTTCCTTAAATATTGCTTGCTGAGAGGTCATCTTCTTTTTTGAGATCTTTATACAATTTTTAACTTGCCTCATACGTGATGTTTATCCTGTTTTTCACCAAAACATTTTGCCAACTCAACCTTTTACACACATTCTAGTAAGCTTCAAGGTAACGTTGTGTTTTCCTAGAACCATTCTTTGACATTGCTAGATTACTTTGGAGTCAAAACATTTTAGTGACTTGTAATCGAGTACTCTGGATGAGTGTGAGACTTTTGGAGAGTAAAAGTCAGTTATTAGCGAGAATGGATTGCGTTCAACCTCGCCCTGTGGAATATCGAGTACTCTGGGGGCGTGAAAGTCAACTTCTATGTTCTATCGGATGTTGTTATCAATTTAATTAAAGGATTGCAATTTATGAGCGTGAAAGGAAGGGGTTGGTTACCCGCCCTGAGGAATATTGTATGCTGGGGTGAGTGCGTGGCGTCTGGACAGTAAAAGTAAGTTATTAGCGAGAATGGAATGGATAGGAGGAACTCTAGGGGAGTGAATATTGCCGGAATCTATTTGTGGTAAAGTATATACATGTATTGTATGTTTCGTTTCTATACATGTATTTGCCAACCTGAGATACAAACGAACGCTAGCATCTTAGGATATTGATGTAATTTTTTAGACGCATTTAGAAGCAGAGAGTCAGTAACGGTGCCTAGCCGCTCGAAACGCTGCAGTTTAAACAAAATACGTGCGAAAGATCAGAAAAAGAAGAAAAACATGCAGAGGTTCGGCGATGACCTATGCTGTTTATTGGCCCATAAACTTCCCACTTTATATATATCGTTTGCTATTTAAACAAAATCTAAAATTTACTTTTGACTATAACACACGTTTTTATCTTTAAAAAAACATAGTTTTATGCAAACAATAATAAATATGATTTGTTAAACCGGCGTTTTATACGATTCGAATTGTTGGAACGTGCTGCTTAGCGCGATGCGGTAATCCGAACACAGTGACGATCCTGTATTATCGTGCATTACGCTCAAACTTGACGAGGATAAATTGAGCAAATAACACATTGCAATTGCATTAAAACTAAACCCTCGCTCGTTAAAATTCAATTTGACGGGAGCCCGCCGGCCGATTTGACCCCGAACGCAGCATAGTTTATCGATTTGGGATTCAACGGTCCAGATTATAATAACTTCGGTGGAAAAAAATACATTTACTTTAGGAATGACTGAAAATGGGACTTATGCTTTGTACATAACGTCGTTGTAAACTAAATCGACATGATAATACATAAACTAACATATGATTATTACAAAATTAACTCTGGGGTGTGCTAAAAATAATGATTTTTATTGGAAGGTCTAACATAAACCTTTCACACCAGCATTTGTAATAGCTTCGTATATATAATACAATGGTTCGCAACAGCAGAGGATATATCAATTCTCAGGGTGACGTTGTTTTTGAGAAAAAAGTCCATTTGTAATTATGTCAGGTTCGAATGTATGGTCGCTGGATTCCGACGCCTTATACTCAACACGACACGCAAGAATGGCACAATTACAGAAGACAAACACTTTGAGTGAGTAGCAATACTTTGATTGAATATAAAAAACATAATTTGCATTGTATAAATTCACTTTTCCACATCCTAAATGTATTTGTTAAATGTAAACCATGTTTGTAAATCCTAGGCCCTGAAGATGATCTCAATAAAGATCGAAACGTTGGCACGATAAAGAAAATGTTTTTCTGAAACCTACTCACACCAGACCACATCTCACGATTTCTGAATAATTATCAATTAACGGTCACTAATTACCACACACACGTTTATGAAAAATTTCGGCCTTTCATTTATATAATTCAACAAACCAGAATGGTAACAGGGGTTACGCTTCACCTGAAACTTTTTTTTTTACTTCATTTATTTGTATCTACAACTGTACATGTATTATATACAACCAGCAGATTAGGTAATTTGTGTTTGTGGCATTACGTTCGTTATAGAGAAAGCTACCCATGATATTAATCATTTAAGAGGTCTCGTATCCACATTCTTTTTAGACCTTTACGTGGTAATTGTGGGGAATGAATTTGTATGTTGGTGTGATTTTGTAATTTACTATGAAAACGTCTGTAATATGTTTAAATGGATGAAAAAACTGTTGAGATTTGAAGATCTCTGTGAAGTGTGTTATTGTTTACGTTAAAAGGTGCAGAAACCTATAGTCTTAAAATTTTAGATTGAAAATTTTGTAATCTTTGAATATTGGAATACTTGGCCGATCCATATACTTAGATACTGCAAATAGGTTTGAGTAGGTATTTGTATGTCGAAAGTTTTGAATTTAATGGTAATTTTGATTGTCGGTTGAGTAGGTAATAAAGAATTTTAAATCGTTTGTGCATTGTCTGTTTTTTAATCGTGTGTGTGGATTCTAAGTTAGTCTTCTATCAAATGTAAATCCTAATAGTTAATTTTGTCGGATTGAGGAACAGGTTCATTGTATAAGTATATGCTAGGACAAGTCTCACGACGGAGTGTAAAGGTTGTGAAGGATTAAACTTTATTTTCCAAAGATTGCTCCATTTTTCAATTGTTGATATGTGGTTTTGTAACATGAATGAAGCTTGTGTAGAAGAGAGATGGCTTGTTAATATGGCGGAGTCATCTGCCTATGTGGCGGTAAGCGTATTCTCATTTGTGGGCATATCAGAAGTAAAAATTGTGTACGACAGCGGAGCGCGTATTGACCCTTGTGGCACACCTGAAAGCACTTCTTCCATCCCAGAAGTCTCGTACCCTGGTTTACTGGGAAAAATCTCTTTTAAGGTATGATGACTTTTTTTTTTTTTTTTTCATTTTACCGTCCGAGCGTGATCGGCCGATCAGGACCAAGTCCCCGCCGCGCGCTCGCATTCATTCAATCAGCTCCATCATCTTCTCATCTGCTAAATTTTCATGGTTGAAGATAATCAAAATGAAACGTTTATAGACTTTAGAAATCCATAGATTATGTTAAAATCTGATGGATTGTTGCTTATTAGGACAATTATTCTCAGTATATTGGTTTGGAAATTTTCGGACTTTGCTCAGATTTTTTAGAGTTTGTCTCTTTCATTTTCTTATTCTGGACATTCAAAAATTATGTGGGAAGGATTTGAAGGGCAATCGCAAGTGGGACAGTTCGGAGACGATGCCAAACCGATTCTCTTCTTGTAGCTACCCCATGATTTGTCTTCAGTCTAAAAATAGTAGAATAGAACTCCTTTGACATTCCTTCTGGGCTATCGCCTTCCGAAAACCATGGTCTTTTCCTGAGCTCAAGGAACAGTGACCTGTAATAATTGCTAACATTTGATGCGTTCTATTTTTCTTGCCACAGATTTCGACAAAACTTTTCCAATCAGTTTTTCCCGTCATCTTTAGGAATTTTAATGTCAAGGGTTGGACCTGATGCATATATGACATATGATACATATATGATATACATATATGATCACCTAAAACTTGAAAAAAAAATTAAAAACACGGTTAAAAAAACCACACAGCTGTCAAGGTATCGATAGAATGCTACTAATCTTAATTCAGAATAGCAACCCCCTGAGGTCCGGCTGACACGTGTACCTACGTAATGGCAAAAAATATAACCGCGTGTGTTACTCATTCCTGTTACCAATTGAAGATAAACGTAAAAATAAACGATGAGTGCGGTACTTAGGTTAAAGTATGATTTGGAACTTGCCAGTAACCTTTTGTCAATAGCCCCTTGGGCACAACTTCGACATAGTAACATAGTAACAAGTACATATATATTTAGGGGCGTGGGTGGCCGCAACGGTTTAGGCGTTGACACGGCGCTCATCACTGAAAGGTAAAGGTCCAGGGTTCGAATCCACCGGCCCTGCATTCGAACCCGACTTACTTTCATATAACCTCTGCTGTTGCGAAAAAAGTACATATATAGGCAATATGTATAAATATATGTAACATATCGTGTATACTTATTTCTCGTAACTAGATCCTCAAATTATTCTGCGATCCATGTAATTAATTTTGTATTTACTAATTTGCAACCATTAATACAAATTTAATATAATATGATATGCTACTCTAGTTCTAGGTTGGGTCATTTTGTTAGCATACGGCTAATAGTAACTGGTGATTAAATTAACCGTAAATTATAATGAAATAATTAATAATTATTTCTGTTGTTAATATTTAAACCATTTGGTAACCAAAAGTATTAGCACACGTGGTTATTGTACAATTTAATTGTATTAATGTACACATATACATAGAATATCATACGATATTACGAGTCTAATGGAATTTAGAATGTGTAAATCACTACATGTAATAATAACAATAACGATGATAATAATAATAATAATAATAATAAACAAGCAATCCGTATGATAATGTTGTGAGTTCCTAACATGCTGACAAGTTATTTCAGTTTTATATTACACGCAAATTGTTAGAGATGTGTTGTGTGGCATAATTTAGCATATTGACATGTTAGTTTTATGTTCTATGTTTATTTGCTGTTTATTTTCTCGGATTAAGAATATTGTTTGAGAAATAGAAATCGATAATGACTCGTGTAAGAGACATGCCACGTGTGATGTGAATCTGAAGTCGCTCCGGGCTGTTGGGAACGCAATAACTCCACGTTACGGAATGAGCAGGGCTAAAGAGGTACGGTTGATGTAGTATGCCTACTAATTACCAAGAATTAGTGTAAGTGATTGCTCAAGCAGCAGGTGCACAAGCTTTGCTCATTATTAAAATGTCCGCCCGCGGTCCTTAGCATCTCACAAAATATTCTCTTCCTCAAATTGATTTCCCTCTCGGTTCGCTAGACAGTCCGCAGAAATTTATTAGAGCCAAAAGGGAAGCGGTAATAACTCATCTAATTCTCCCCCGATCAATGTGTCTGATAACTTTATATAAAAGGAGTGAGCGTTGTGTCATTATTTATGGAATTACCCCTCGGACAAATCTATCCTCTTTCGAGTTTTTATTCGACATTATTATATTAAGGTAATGAATACGTCAATTATCTTCCCGTTACTCTCTAAAAAAAGAGTTTTTTATTCAAAGTGTTTAAATTATAATAAAATATCATGAAGGGTTTTGAAACAGTCGACTTTAGGGCGTAGTGCTACAGTTCTAGTTTGTCGAACGTAGTGATCACTACTAATCAGGATTAATCTTTATAAAATTCACTAGTTTTCGTGATCCGCTTGACCAATTAATATCTTTCAATTAATTAAGGCTTTTAGTTTAGATAGAAAACTAGTGAATTTAATAAGTTAAAATGAAGTTTACATTCACTAAATCTCTCCGTGCCCATTTCATTTGTCGCCGAGAATTAAATAGATTACACGACATTTGAAGAATGGCACAAAAGAAGGGAAAATTCGAGAGGCAGGGTTGAGATATGAAGTTAGTGTCCGAGTGGATCGAGGTCACGATAGCTCAAGAGGTAGAGCAGCGGTGTATTTAGCCGAAGGTCGTGGGTTCGAATCCCGCTTGTTACACTGACTTTTTTATCTCAACTAAAAACCTTAATTAATTGAAACATATTAATTGGTCAAGCGGACCACGAAAACTAGTAAATTTTATAAAGATTAATCCTGATTAGTAGTGATCACTACGCACCGGTGCTTGCGGATCTTGTAATGAGCTACTGGATTGGATTGGTCTTAATTTTGGATTTCACATCAAATTTCTTAAGAAATATGTTGATGACTTGTTTTTGATTATAAAAAAGAGTGAGCTGGTGGACATTTTAAAGGCGTTTAATTCTTTCCATCCGTCGCTACAATTTACGCAAGAAACTGAGCTGGATGAGGAACTTCCTTTTCTTGACTTAGTTGTCATTAGAGATAATGGTAAATTAATAACTAACTGGTATTTGAAAACAACCAGCTCGGATAGGATGGTACATTTCTCATCCAACCATTCCTTTCAGATGAAAGCTAACATAGTTTTTAACCTCTTGGACAGGGCTCTGAAATTGAGCGATGATCGGTTCCACAGTGAGAACAGGAAAAAAGTTCGCTCTATGTTAATAGATAATGGTTACCCAACATCATTAATAAATAGATTAATGGAAAACAGGACAAGAGCAACAAGGAATGAAAATATAACTGCCGACCAAAAACTTTATCAACCAGTTACATATGTAGCTGGAACATCAAGTAAGTTAAAAAAAACTGTTGAAAGAAAAAATAGATAATGTAAAAATTGTTTACAAATTTAGCAATAAAGTGGGTAAGAATTTTTACACAAAACTTAAATGTAAAGAACCTCTACTACAAAAATATAATGTAGTGTATCGCATTAAATGTGCACAATGTCCCACTGTGTATTACGCCCAAACGAAACAATATTTATCCGAACGTGTGCGGCAACAAGTATGATTGCATTGATGAAGACAGGCCGGGAACAGAACTATCCAAACATACACACGCTACGAAACATAATTTTGACTTCGATGGAGTCAAAATTTTGGCTTCAGAACAAAATACAGGTCGTAGACTTTTGAGGGAAATGATATCTATTCAGCAGGAAAACATGGCTTGTAATTTAAAAACAGATTTGAATAATTTAAGTGTGATGTACAGTGGGATTCTAGAAAAAGATAAGGTCTTTCTCAAAAGATCGTAACAATATTTGCGTACATATTTTTTTTTCTATTTATCTATTTATTCATTTATTTATTATTTCGTTATTTATTTATATATTATAACAGGCTGTGATAACATAGAATTACCAATGTATTAGAAATTAAGATCTTCTTTTTAAAAATTGTCGGAAATGATTGTTATCAGTAGGTGATAGTGTGGGGAACCTCCCACCTGATATCGTGAAAAACACAATTTTCTAGTCAAACGCCTGTGATATTTATGTACCAAAAGAATACTAATTGTTAAGTAATTGTTACTGGTTTAAAAAATGCCTATATAAGTAAGAGGCTGTTATGAAGAGGTTTTTATTTATTTATTTATTATATATGTATATAGTTTGTTTGTATACATATCGTGTAATGTGCAATGTGTTTAGGTTTTGACTTTGTATCTGTAAGTAACAAAAAACTGATTTTTTATAACCATTTATACAATTTATAACTATCTAAATGATTATGTCCCTATGTCTCTGTAAATCCACTGAAGAAGGCAATAAAACTTGTCGAAAGCTTGGCCGTTGATATAATAACATTGTATGTTTGACGAGCACAACCCGAATCCCAAACAATTGCATCGATTGCAAATATAATTTAACGGTTTAATTAGATTTGGTGATTGGTTATTTTTTAAATTTCAAAATCTTAAAAAATGTATGCATTTGTTACAGACAGGGTTCAATGAGAGAAAGACACTGACTTGGATTACATAAATTACTATTACGGATAAATTTAGTTTTAATGAAAATAAGGTTGAGACATATTGAACTGGGTTTATAATATATCCTTAATAAAAGAAATAAAAACACAAACATGTATACTAATTACGAGCAAACAATTTTATTTATTGAAAACAACCCCATAGACATATTTGCAAAACTTTGATTCATTAAAAATAATATAATATTTATAAGACAATAACTCTCACCAACCTTACTCTATGGAACATCGGCTAATACTGGGCAAATTGCTGAATACACAACTGGTACAAAGCCATCATAATGGCCAGTGCCATCTTAATTAATCTTAAGTTAACAAATCGTAACACTACCAACAGACATCTATATGTAATTTTTTCTAAAAATGGTAAGCACCTTGTTATAAAAAAAAGACATATAATTATATACAGTTGTGATAATAAATATTAAGATAAAGACAAAAAAATATTTATATTTTCGGTAGAATTATTGTACCCATAAAAGTTATTTATGCCGTTTCGACGCTAACTACGCCCTGGTTTGTAGTCTTGCTTTTCAAGTTAGTTCCATAAAGCCCATAGTTTCAAGATCAAGTACTCCATTTTCACCATGGTGATGTTATTTCCCCGTATATTATGAATGGAGATCTGTTTCTAGCGCTGGTGTTTTAATCAAAAGCGAGGAAATCCCGACTCCTTTCAGCGGTGAGCACTTGGCACAGGTGGATATGTTGACAAGTTCCTTAGAACGAACGGGTTCGTACGGGAAATTCGTGTTTTGTTCGAGAGAGGCGTATCCGTCCCCTGGGCATTCAGATGTATATCAGAAGGGGCTTCATGAATGGCTTATGATTAAGTCGAATGGGCAAGAACAAACGAGGCCAAATGACGAATGAACAAGATGAGCGGGTGAATGGCGTCGTGGCCACTGATTGCCTCTTTGATCCGGCACAAACATTAGATCGACAACCTGGGTGTGGTCACCTTGTTTACAGGAAAAAGAACTCCCTCCAACACTCAACAAAAAAGTTTAAATAAATTTTTAACATTTTCTACTCTACTTCCAAATTCATATGATGGCGATATTAACTGTTATGTTATCAACCTTTGATAAATATTCGTTTTTTAAGTTCTAATTAAAGTAAATGTTTTCTTTGAACAGGTTTTTTTTATATTACTATATATTATGAATTTTTGACCACGAGATTTGAGATAAAACAGTCAATGTCATGGATGCGATTCGAACCCACGGCCTTCAATGTTCAAATATTAAAAATAGACAGCAAAGTCTATGGATTAAGTTCACATTGACTCAGGAGGTTGGAGGGATGAGCACTGTTCCGAAGGGCGTGAGTTCGAATCCCATCCGAGACTTGTAGAGTATGATGTCACCGTGTACGTCATGTAATGGCACAAATATTAAGTATTGATGTAGAAAAGAAATAGCAGGAGGTTAGAGCGACGGAGTAATGTTTCCAAAACCGTGGGTCGGAATCCTCCAAATTAAATAGAAAATACTGGTCAAAAACACATGGGACATATAAACAAACAGAAAGCTTGTTACTTTGTAATTAAAAAAAAATAACATTAAACAAATTAAATTGTGATAATTCCTTGTGTGGTTTGTGGAGTGATGTGGTTCGGTACATTTCGGTCTGCCTATCGGAAAAATAAATTTGCCCTCGGTGGACCTGACTCGTAGAAGAGCCATCCTAACCCGATTAAGGATAGGCCATGCGAGTTTGACACACAGACACATATTTTTCTACCACCGCCTGAAAAAGTGTCACAGAAAAGGGCAATTAAGGTGTGCATCATAATTAAAATGTGGAATTCCTTTGCTCCACATAGGGAGGGCGAATTCCACCCTATATGATAATTGTGCACATCATCGAATATTTAATACCCTAAGTCACGGCAATCAATCATTGACAAAATCAATAGTAAATTTTTACAACAATGTTTTAAAACCAAGAGCGTAAATGTATTATATTTAGTGGTTTATTGACCAAATTACTTCTTTCAATTAATTAATTTTTTTACATAAGGTTTACACTGCTGCTCCAACCACTGACGTCACGATAGCTCAATTGGTTGGAGCAGCGGCATATTGAGCCGAAGATTTTTGAATGATTTATATTCTTGAAAGTTTTTGATCTGAAATATTAGCAAAACGTGTTAACGTTACGGTAACGTTTTTATGCAATAGGTAAAATTCTAAAGTTTCTCCTGGCAGCCAACAAAATGTACGGTTCAAATCCCGCTCGTGACACTAACTTTTTCATTTCAACCAAAACCTTACGTAAAAAGATTAATTAATTGTAAGAGCATAAAGTTTATAACTTTTTATTTTTATGTTACAAGAGATCGTTTTTCCGGAACAAAATTATGAGTAATGAAATAATAAACATATTTCTATACATAGTTTGTATATTATGTATGTAAGAGATAACAGAGTGGAGGTTTGTATAATTTTGTTTTTGATTTAGATCATATTGTACAAAATAAATGTAAGGGCGTAAATGTAAATAAAAAGCAAACCGTACATTTTATTGGCTCCCAGGTGAAACTTTAGAATTTTACCTATTATTTAAAAACGTTAACGTATCGTTAACACATTTTGCTAATATCAGATCAAAAACCTTCAAAAATATAAATTATTCAAAAATCGTTACATATAAATTTCTTAGAGATATCTGTTTTTATATAATACAACATATACTTTGTAATTGCTGAAAAACATTATTTGAAAAAAAGTTTGGTGATTAGTGACGTTAATCGATAATTATTCAGAAATCGTCAGATGCGGTCTGGTATGATGTAGGTTTCAGAAAAACATTTTCTTTATCGTGCGAACGTTTCGATCTTTATTGAGATCATCTTCAGGGCCTGGGATTTACAAACATTGTTTACATTTAACAAATACATGTAGGATATGGAAAAAAGTGAATTTATACAATGCAATATATATATATATATATTTTTTTTTTTTTTCAATCAAAGTATTTCTAACAGCAATATCTCACTGGCACTCTCAACACGACACGCAAGAATGGCACAATTACAGAGAAGACAAACACTTAGAGTGAGTAGAAATACTTTCATTGAATATAAAAAATATATTTTGCATTGTATAAATTCACTTTTTCAGATCTTAAATGTATTTGTTAAATGTAAACAATGATTGTAAATCCCAGGCTCTGAAGATGATCTCAATAAAGATCGAAACGTTGGCACGATAAAGAAAATGTTTTTCTGAAACCTACATCACACCAGACCGCATCTCACGATTTCTAATAATTTGAAAAAACGTTGATGGTTATAACTTTTTAAAATTGTCATTTACTAATTCTATCTGTTTTTTTATTTTTTTTTATTAAGTCTCAGTTTATGTATCAATCTTTTTTATGTATTAAAATGTATATTGTATATTTGATATATGCGTTGGAAGAAAGCTGGAATATGCCAAATGTTAGAAAATGTACTATCAAGATTGAAATATTGATCCCTTTCGAATTTGCTTACGTTCCTCTCGGTTCACGGTAATTCCGCTTCGGAAATAAGAGCATGTCAATAACGGAGCATAAGTTGGTGTGGATATTGGAAAGTTGTGGTGGAATGAGCAAACTTTGCGGACGGCAATCGCTCCCCGCCTTTCCCGAATTGTTGCTATCCCGAAACGAAAAGAGGTCGAACCTAATCCGGCAGGTTCCTTAAGGATTACTCTTAAGTCTCAGCTAATCCCGGGGGAATCTTCATCCAGCCGGGGGCGGGCCGGGGGTTATCCCAGCGTGATATTGTTTCGTACAGACAGCCGGCCCGGTATGCAGCGCGTTACCCAACAGCTCTCGTTGCGCAACATCTTTCAGCCTTTATAACTCTCGCCGAGAGGGTTTTCCTTACCGAATTTATGGAAGCGGGAGAAATTACGCAATCCCCGACTTCGAGGACGAAAGGGCGGAGAAGGAAAATAGGACAAAAGATATACCACAGGCTTTTTTTATTTATTTAACAAGTATCGAACGTCCGTGGGTAGCTTGACAAACGTGGGTGGGACAAACCGAAAAACAATTTGAGATGGACTTAAAGCGATAAATTTAGACTGATTCCAGAAAAAAAGGGGGAGGCAGAACCTTTCCAGCAGTATGTCTATTACAGCTAATTTTGTTTCATGTTTAAACCGTCACTTTTTCTGTTTTCTCCAGTCTTGTTAAATATTTATTAAATATAATTTTTTGGCACTTTTTGCGCCTTATGTGTTTGTGCTATTCTAATTTCCTTTTTTGAAGAACAAATATGGAAGGTTCTTCAGGCTCAGTTCAACCTGCTTACAAATTTTCTGACACATCATTATAAAGAATGTTTTACGCTGAAAACAATGGTGCAATAGGATTTTAAATTGGTCAAAACATACCAAGTTATGGCAAAAAAACCGGCAGCGTAATTTCGACGAGGAGCTGAATATTTTACTTATCTTACTTTTACTTATCCGAATTTCTCTCTCCGAAATGCTGGAAGGGTTTTAAGTTTTTCAAAAAATATAATTGGAGATATACTACGAACTTAAAATTTTAAGCCATATCGCTCTCATCTGTTCCAGGGGTTTCGTTACACTCATTATGACGCGTGTAACGTTCCTTCCACACATCGATGTGGGAGGCTGAAGAAAACGTTCTTCCATACATCCTATGGACTGATGAATCCCTGTTCACCTCTAATGGCATAATAAACCGTCGGAATTTTCGAACGTGGGCAGAGGAAAGTCTGAGAATTTGTCTTGTCATCATCAGGTAGTTCACAGTATCAACGTTTGGTGTGGACTCTCGAAAATAAATTAATTGAACCTTATTCTACGAAAATAATTTAAATCATGCTCCGTATGTCTTTTTTGTTTTTTTGATGGAGGTTTTACCAATACTATTAAATGATGATCCTTTGCAACAACGTCAAAGATTGATTCTCCAGCTTGAGGGATGCCCGCACACAATTCTTTGCAGGTGCGACGTTATTTGAATCGTTACGTCCCAGATAGGTGGGCAGGACCTCATGGCCAAATTTGTTGGCCTCCTTGGTCACCCGATTTAACTCTACTTGACTATTTTCCGTGGGGCCTTTTAAAAAACAGTGTCTATGCCAATCTTAACCCAGCATCCTCAATAAAGAACTGCGGCAAAGGATAAAAATTAATTGTCAATCCATCTCCCCTGATTCGATCCCACTGATCACGGGTAAAGAGTGGATAAAAAGAGATATTTCACCTTTACGCAAAGCAGGCAGTTCGAACTTGAAATGCGATTAATAAATAGTAAACCAAATGACTGTTTTTTTAACTTTTTGCCATTGACTGCACCATTGTTTTCAGCGTAAAAATTCCTTTAAAATGATGTATATGTAGCTGCTGTCCAAACATTTGAAAAGTATCGCATAACTTCACGTCCTATTATAAGCTTTCTCGAGGGCAAAGAACTCGGCAAAAGCGTGCGCCCTGTTCAGAAATTTTGAATATCATTCTCGGTGGGGTAAGTATAATCGACTGACAAAGCCTGCCTAATGCCTATGGCAGATAAAAATTAGTAAAAGCTGGACTTTTAATAAAAATGATTTTTTTTAAATTTAACGGCGATAAAAATTTTGGATTGACAGTAATTCTTTTCAATTAATTACGGTTTTGGTTGAGATAAAAAAGTCAGTGTCACGAGCGTGATTCGAACCCACGACCTTCGGCTAAATACGCCGTTCCTCTACCACTTGAGCTATCGTGACTTCAATCCACTCAGACACTAACTTCCCATGTCAACCGCACCTTTTGAATTTTCCCTCCTTTTTGCCATTTTTCAAATGTCGTGTAATCTATTTGATTCTCGGCGACAAATGAAATGGCCACGTATAGCTTTAGTGAAGTATATTTTTTTTTGCTTATTACGTTTTACTAGGTTTCGTGGTCTGCATGATCAAATAAATTCTTTTCAATTAATTAAGGTTTTGGTTGAGATTTGAAAAATGGCAAAAAGAAGGGAAAATTCAACAGGTGGGGTTGAGATTGGAAGTTATTTAAGCTAAGCTAAGTTAAGCTCGTAACAGTAACTTTTTTACTTCAAACAAGACCTTATATAGAAAGAATAATTAATTGAAAGAAGTAACTTGGTCAATTGACCATTAAAACGTAAATGGATTAATATTTAATAGATATTATTTATTACATGTTCCAATGTTTTAATGTATAAAAAATATTGTATTATTATTAAGAATAGTCCGATTCCATATTTATATTCAGCTACAAACCAGTTATAATATTTTACTATAGAGTTTATTAGATCTCGAATTACCACAAGCACTAATGTCAGAATAGGTATAATTATAATATAATAGGTATATCGTACTTTTTCTTAATAATTTTAATATGATTAAAAGTTTTTAAAAATAAAAACCTTTACCAAACAATCTAATAACAATATTTTTGTTTAACTATTAGGAGAAAGAATATACAAGTAAGCGAAAGTGGCGTATCTAACCGAAGGTCGTGGGTTCGAATCCTGCTTGTGACACTGACTTTTTTATCTCAACCAAAACCTTAATTAATTGAGAAGAATTTATTTGGTCATGCAGACCTAGTAAAATTGACAGTAATATTCAAATTAAAAAAATAATTTAATGTGAAATTTAATTACTCTAATTATTTATATTTTATGAAACAGAAGAATACTAGGAAAAGCTGGACTTTGTCCCACATAATAAAGGCGTGTCTTGCCTTGGCTCTATACAGAGAGCATGTAGGCATGCCGCCGGATTTAAGAAATGTTCTCGAACACGGTACCATCTCCATCGCCTCTCCGATTGTGTGTATGACTTGGGCTGATGGTGGAAATTTTATAAAAGTACCCGATTGACCCCAAATAAGCTTAGTTTATTATAGGGAAAGGTTAGATGGAGGAATATCGAGTACTCCATCTACCAAACAGTATGAGTGCGATCAATGTATGTTGGTGTGAATGTATTTATTGGTGTGATTGTGTGTAGCGGTAGTTTGTTAGTGCTTCGGGACTGAAATGTCCTAGCTGTCGGATCCCCCTGTCAAAAAAAAAAAAAAAAAAAAAAAAAAAAAATGGATTAAAACAAAATCATAAAGACAATTATAAATTGTGTGGATTGTGAAAAGAGGTTAAAATAAATAAGTGTTTAGTAGTAATAATAAAATAGCAATAATTAAAAAAATAAGTTATATATCGTTTCTAAACGAGTTCAAATCTTTAGTTATTTAATCTTTGTATTGAAATTAATGCATAATTGCTTGGTGGTCATAATTGACCATATTATTTGTTCTAATTTATTATTATTTTTTTTATCTTTTCATTTTCTTTTCATCTCGGCCAAAAATTTTAGATAAAAATAATAATTAATTTAAATTTTTTCAATAAATTTTTCCGTTATTGTAAGCAATAATTACATCTGGATAGATCAAACTATTTCAATGAAAGCTAAAAATGCATTGCGGAAACATTGAACGGTTGAGGATTTGCATAGTTATGAGGTTGGGATACGATGTATTCATGAAACATGCACTCTCTTCTAAGTACATTATTTTGCCATCCATCTTTATTACGTTATTTGTTTCTGTGATTTCAGCTTGGTATAAATAATTCAGTTTATAAATATATAAACTATGTTTGACTTGATTTGTAAATAACGATGAGAAAGTTTACTTTTATTGCGTTTATTTGTACATGTGCGACTTATCACATTTATATTACGGTTCATGTAATTGTAATTTTCGAATTAAACATGTTATATGAAAAGTTGTTATTTCTCTTCTGTATATTATTAGTTTAAATTTATCGAACAGTACACCGCATGTGGTTTTGCGGCGGGTGTGTTGTAGAATAAAGGGTTTAATTGAAAGTGAGGTTGTTATAGTGAAAGGGGATGCCGGCCAATAAAGTAACACGGAGCTGCTTCGGTATAATTATGTGTGTCGAGAAACCCAAGAGGGAAGAAGACGAGGTAATGACGTAGGAAAATCAGTATTGTTAAGCCCCCTCGGCCCTCCTTTAGTTTTTAATAAAATCTAATACCTCCTGCCTCCCAAACCCCCCAAAGACCTTTCTAAATTGTCGCTGATTACACGCCGGCCTCGTTTCCTCGCCTCGTTTCTTTTTTCACAATTCGTGATGGGGGGAGGAATTGACGGTTCTTTAATTTATTTTTAAAAACATTTCTATTGTGAAATCAAGAGAAGTGTCTCCAAACTAATTATACGTATAATAAAACTTTGTTATATTTCATATACAGAAAATACAAACAAAGTTTTTTTCAAACATGACACATTTTACTGATGTCTGATTTATGTAAGGTCAAATCTGCACATGGATTTGCATACACATGTGTACAGAGTTGAGCCTGTCACTTCTCGCCGTTCACCGGCAATTCTAGCTCTTGCAATTTACAATAAATTACTGGCAAACCTCGACAATCACCCACGCAGAATGTAGACAGTCCGTAGATCTCATCCTCCACCCAACGAATTTGGGCTCCAGGGGATATCAATAGCCAGGAAGCTAGCATTTCAGCCTCCAACGCAGTCATTTTCTAAATCCATTTACACTTTCATTCCTTAGTTAAGTACATTCTTTCCTTTTTACATACTATTTGCTCAATTAGTGGGGGAGTACTCGATATTCCTCCATGAACCTCCACACTTAATATACATGTTTCAGAAAAACATTTTCTCTATCATGCCAACGTTTCGATCTTTATGGAGATCATCTTCAGGGGCTGGGATTTACAAACATTGTTTAAATTTGACAAATACATGTAGCATGTGGAAAAAAGCCAGTTTATACAATGCACAAAAATCATCCAATTAATGAAGGTTTTAAGTTGAGATAAAAAAGTCAGTGTCACGAGCGGGATTCGATCCCACGACCTTCAGCTTGATAATACGCCGTTACTTTACCACTTGAGCTATCGTGACTTCGATACTCTCGGGCACTAACTTCCCAACTCAACCCCACCTTTTTGAATTTTCGTGACACTGACGTTTTTATCTTTACTTAAAACCTTAATTAACTAGATGATATTAATTTGTCACGCGGACCACGAAAAATAATGCATAAAATGTTTTTTTTATATTCAATCAAAGTATTTCTACTCACTCAAAGTGTTTGTTTTCTACGTAATTGTGCCATTCTTGCGTGTCGTGTTCAGAATGCCAGTGATATATTGCTGTTTTATGTTTATGTACGTTGGATTTTGGCATAATAAACATAAAACAGCAATATCTCATTGGCATTCTCAACACGACACGCAAGAATGGCAAACTTGCACAGAAAACAAACATTTTGAGTGAGTAGAAATACTTTGATTGAATATAAAAATATTTTTTGCATTGTGTAAAATCAGTTTTTTCCGCATCCTACATGTATTTGTTAAATTTAAACAATGTTTGTAAATCCCAGGCCCTGAAGATGATCTCATTAAAGATCGAAACGTTGGCACGATAAAGAAAATGTTTTTCTGAAACCTACATCACACAGATTAACGGTCACTAATCACCACACACTTAATATATAATTAATGTAATTAAGGGTCGATGCGGTATCCAAAATTTTGCCATTAGCTCTCTCACATTAGACATTCGCGCTAGGAAATACATTCAGTCCTAATAAACGCAAAGAAACAAAGACGAGATATGTACAAAGTACTACATACCGTAAAACAGTCCCGTTTCCTTCAAATATCAGACCATGGGGCCCAGTATGAAATCAAGGTGTGGCACTTGTCAATTGGGAGAGACACATCGTAACGTTTTTCTACATGCAGGACACATAGGCGGTCTTTGACCCAAAAGCAAGTATCCATCTGTCAACCTAGCATGGCCTATCCTTAATCATTACCATTCTTCTACGAGTGGATCCACCAAGGGCCTCCTAACGACAGTACCTTTGATATGTGGGTGTTTTCTTTGCCAATCCAGCTCATCGAGAACTTTTTTTTATTCATGTTTTTTACTATTTTTTAAAGTCAGAGGGCAAGGCAGTAGTTAATTATGGAGGTTAGAATGTCCCCGGCTTAGGCAACTTTGCCGCCTTTTTGTACCCTATAGACCTACATGTCTGGGTATGCAGGAAACAAACAACGTTTTGAGGAGACGCTCCAGTTCATGGTATCTTTCCATCTAAAGCACAACGAGAGGGTCGACGGAGAACCTGTCACTGACCATGGAGTGGACGCACCCTTGAGAAACCTTACGACAATTTTCAATAAAACAAAACTCGCATAACATATTTTCTCTTCGTATATATACATTATATATTATTATTTGTACTACTGTTTGTATATTTGTATGTATGTAATACTGTTTGTTCATATACACAGGCTGTTTCTATTTCAATTCAATATCCACTTTTCTAAAAGTTGAAAAAAGTTAAAATACTAAACCCTATAGTTTTCCCTGAGATGGAAAATAAGTTTTCTAAATATTTTTTTAATGCAAAAGTAATATGTAATTGAGAATCAACTTTTTTTTCAAATAAGGGCTGCCAGGTTGAGATACATTTTAAAGAATTAGATTTTTTAATATAAAATAATGACACCCGGAACAATTAGGTTGGTTCTGTATTTCCGGAAATATTTCAATTCAAATACTGAAGAGATTTCATATTTTCAATTCTTCTTGTTCAGCTAAGAAGTTATTTCAACTATGTAAATCCGGAATATCACTTACTTCAGAGCTTTCTGTAAATCTTTAGAGTGAAACAAAGATTTCACTGAATACAAAATAAATTTTGAAACATGATAGCAATATTATTTCAAAATATAATGAAAAAGACGTCAGAATTGGTAAAACTGTACTTTTTCACGATCCATTTCATCTAAGATTCTAGTTCATTTTTTGGATTAAAATACAATTTATGAATTACTGTGGATTTTATTATGTATATTTTAAGATTTACACAAGCAATTGTCTGAATATAAACTCAATATTTTAATACGATAATAAAAAATAAATTTAATATTTTAATAAAATTGATCCATGGATTCAATCATTAATTCGATAATTGTACTGACTCGCTCAGCGCCATCTCAGTCTTCGTGATTTGTTCTCCAGATTGCATTAATCGAAGAAATTCACGAAAAAACAAACAGATTAAAAGACCTAGAGAAGGAAACAATTATTATATTGGATCCCGTGACATGTTGGGATATACTGAAATGCAAAAGCATACCAATGTATTTGTTTGAGGTTAAGCGTGTGACAAGACAGGACCCAAGGTAGCGTACACAGTTTGGTTTTCAGGGTAGGAATGTTGATACGGAATATTGTGTAAGGGTGGTTAAAAGTAACATGTCTGCATTTGTTTTCATTAACCTTTACCCTCCAAAGTTTGCTTCATTGCGACGTGTGCCTGGAGCTCTTCCGATGCAATTGCCGAATCGAGATCAGAGGTAAGAAAAGCTGTCTCGTATGCGAAGAGGTGTCTGAATTGTACAGGAGATACAGGAGAGTCCGAGTACAATGCGTTGTGAGACTTTTACGAGAGACGTGAGACACGTGTCCGACTCGTGGTGAACTTGGAAGAATCGTCGTGTGAGAAAGGAGCGAAGGATTAGGTTAAGGTGTTAGAAGGATGCGCTTTACTGTGGTTGGCAGATCCTCATGCCAGACCATTATTAATGGTTTAATATATAGAAAGATTTTGGTGGAGGAATTAAATTTGAAATGTGTAAATGTCATTTTATTAAAAATAATACTTTGCTTATTGTTAGTATGTTCAGTTCTGTATTTTGTACAATTAATTAAGGGTTTTAGTTGAGATAAAAAAGTCAATGGCACGAGCGGGATTCAAACGCACGATCTTCGGCTAGATACGCCGTTGCTTTACCACTTGAGCTATCGTGACCTCGATCCACTCGGACACTAACTTCCTATCTCAACCCCAACTTTTGAATTTTCCCTCCTTTTTTGTATTTTCTGTTCATTATATTATGTCATCTCGATTGTCATTACGAATCCATTATATTTCGTGGTCCGATTGACCAAATAACTTCTTTCAATTAATTAATCTTTATGTAAGGTATTGGTTGAAATGAAAAAGCTACTTAGGGGGGCGTCGGTGGCCGCAAGGTTTAGTCTTTGACACGGCGCTCATCACTGTAAGTTAAAGGTCCCGGGTTCGAATCCAGCGGCCCTGCATTCAAACCTGACATACTTACAAATAGGCTTTTTTTTAAAAAACACCGGCATCCTGATATGACCTCTGCTGTTGCAAACCCCCGTAAAAAAAAAAACAAAAAAAAAACACGACGATCAAGCGACTCGTAATTCGTAAAAATCACAAGTTACTGTTTCGACAGATAAAATTTAAAGTAAGATCAGTTTGATAGCACTCAAGCTTTGTTATTTTTGTTAGAATTCTCGTAGGTCTATTGGTTTATACTCAGTTCTTTACGATCATTTTGGTCAGTCTATCCTCGCTGTTTTGGCTTGTCCGATGCAATTCATCCTTTGGCCATCTATAATGCTGAGTTTGCTTGGTGCATAACCCTGCCTAAGTCTCACCTGATTTCCAACGATGGCAAAATGACGAAACGTGTGTAAAATATCAAACTGCCCAGAGCAGACTGGACAAAGTGATCGAAAATGACAAAATTCTTTCGAATTTATCGTACTTTTTCTTAATAATTTTAATACGATTAAAAGTTATTAAAAATAAAAACCTTTACCAAACAATCTAATAATAATATTTTTGTTTAACTATTAAGAGAAAGAACATACAAGAAAGCGAAAGCAGCGTATTTAGCCGAAGGTCGTGGGTTCGAATCCCTCTCGTGCCATTAACTTTTTTTCATCTCAACTAAAAACCTTAATTAATTGTAAAGTATTAATTGGTCAAGCGGACCACGAAATTAGTGAATTTATTAAAATATATATCAGAACTAATTTCTTTTGTATATCAACTTTATCAGTGTGTCCTCTGGACTTTCAATACTTCCTCGTCGGTATATGGAATTTCAATTTGGACTGGATTTCAACTTCATCAGAGAATTGCTTATTCTCATGATAACTATTAAAAAGGACCAGAAGATTTTCTAAATTAGCCTTCTAAAAAAAATCAGAAACAAGCCATCGACATGCCGGCAAATAGCAAGAGCCCCTGACCCAATCAACGAAATCAAGCATAACTGCTCGTCATAACTGCAAAAATGAAAGACAAATTCCTTCCGTCGCCACACCACCAAACTGCATATTCATTTTGTTATAATATTTAAAATAGCAATTCATTCTTGAGAAAATCAAGGAACCGATCAAGCGGCGTATTGAAAAATTCGTTTTGCCAAAGTTGGTTATAAGTGGTATATTATTGTACACAGGGGAATTAAAGTAAATAAGGATTTAAAATAAAAGGAAACAAAAGGTCCTCTTCCTCTACATTAATATTTTTTACCTTTTCTGAAAACCCAAACGAATTCTTGATATTGTGTTTGTTCTCACTCAAAAAAATTGTACTTTTTAATAAGCACAATCATAATTATGGGTAATAATGGGTAGCGTTTTACTAAATCGAACAACTTGCTCATCTATACAGGTGTTTTTTTATAGTTTCACCAATTTGAAGTGTTTATATTATTTAATTTATATATAGGAAAACAATAATCATTAAGAGTTTTTCTCGTCATACGTTTTATCTGAAGTAAGTCCAAATTTGACAGGTGGTGTGTATACAACTGATAACAAAATTGTGTTAAGGCTAACCAGTGGCGGAAATTGGTGTTCTATCGAGTTAGTCTATCAAATATCAAGACGGGAAGTTGATGGAACGTGACTTGAGGAGTTGACCACAACTGTTCCTTCCATTCAATTCTCGGAAAGTAACACTCTCGAGATTGCTATTAGGGCGGTGAAATGAAAAATTACTTTCCCCGCAACTGGGCTTCGACGTTGTTCCCCATCGGCAGTCGCTTTTTATGTTGCGCCGTCGATTTTAATTAAGTCGGAGTCCTCCGGTGCGGGCTGCAATCGATCGAAAAGGAAAACGTGAAAGCAACAGATTAGCTTGAAAAAGAAGAAAAAGGCAAAGCAATTTACTCTTTTTCCAGCTTTAGATTCACTTCCCGGCCTTTCCGGTCGGGATTTAAGCAGTGAATGTAAACATCAAAGGCCTACAATCTCTCCCCGTTCCTCGGCAAACGAATTTATAGATTAATTTTCCAGAACGGAAGATTATGTATGCAAACGAATGATGTAGAACCCCAGGGGACAGATGCATTTGAACTAATCCAAATATCTGCCTCGGATGAATTTAAATATAAGCCTTCTTTTTTCTAATATCATCAAAATTGACTCGTATTTCTAAATTGGAGTCTTTTATTTCTTTTATAAAGTCTAATTTATACTCTTATACATACGTATATATATGTATATATACATACAGAGTGGCCCCAATCGATTCAGCCACACTTACAGATCTTATAGGAAATTGAACGCTGAGTAAAAAATGTCCTAGGAACCTGTGTCCGCAAACCCTTCAGTTCCGAGCTACAGGCAAAAAACCATGAAAAACCACGTTTTTTGACCTCATTCGTGAAATTGTTAGTGAACCGTTAGCCTGACCGTAAAACAGCTTGAAACAACATCTGTAGAGGATTAATTTCTGCGTCGAATGAGATAAAAACCAGCCTGATCAGCTGAAAATTACATTTTTGGCAATTTTTCGAATTTAGGAGGTGAAGGGGTACACAAAATTCACCATTTCTGACATTTTTATCAAAAATTCACAACTTGAACACCCTATCAAAAATTATATATATATATGAGACCCTTGTGATATTTAACTGACTGCCAACAAGGCGTTGTTGAACAAGATAAACTAATAAATCAAATTTAAAAAAAATTTAATGAGTCCAAATCAAAAGCACTCCTAATAACTAAAAAAGAAGACCAGGTAATATTAATGTTTATTTAAACAGTAAGAAACTTGAGATAGTGAAACAGCTGAAATATTTATGAATTATTTGTAATATTAAACTGACTTGGGATTCTCATATACGAGAAAAAAAGTGACGATATTACTAAGTTAGTCAGTGCTCTCTCTCAAGATCAGCGAAAGTAAGCTGGGGACTAAACTCCGAAGCCCTTAAATTAATACACGATTGTTCAGTAATTCCTATGCTTCTTATGTGTGGGCGGATTCACCGATAAATAATAAGACAATAATGGCAAAACTGCAGCGAGTTCAAACAATCATGGCTATAAGGATAATTAAAGGATATCTTACTATTTCGTATGAAGCGGCTTGTGTTGTTGCAAATGTAATGCATATACAAATAAAGACAGCTCAACTTTAAAAATTACATGAAAAAGTGAATAACGTTAATGATGAGCTTGAAGGCACAACATATGATAGACCATTGCAATATAAAGAGTGGAAACTCCCGGCAGATGCTGTTGACAACCAGTATCTAAATACTACCGAAATTGCCGATGGTGATTATATGTTTATATATGATGGAAGAAAGTCAGAGAACGGTAGTGCTTTTGTCTGTTTCCAGAATGGTTCGAAAATTTATGAAGCAAAATACAGACAGATATACAGAAAATCACCCATCTCGGCTGTTGTCAGTCCGTTTTAGTCCTCGGTTTGATCCGTCCAGTCACCAAAGTTGGGCTTCGGGTGCTGTCAACAGCTAATTCAAAAACTCATTCACACTCTCATTCATTCTTACTTTACAATTTATAAAACGTTGACTCAATTGACGGTATTACAATACATACCGCATGTTATATAGCTAAGCTAATTGAGGGTCGATTGGCAATATTACGCCGTCGGCCATCTCAGAGTACATATTCACGTCAATAAATACATTCACTCTCAACACATGCTAGGGAACCAAAACTATGTACAATAAGACAAGCCTGTTTCGTCCAAGTATCTGAACATGGGACCCAGAAATTCTCATATCGGGAGGAATTCGCGCTCTCTACATGGAGCCAAAGAATTGCACCTTCGAATTAAGTGATACACATCGACCAGCCATTTCCTGCATGTTCATTCTGTTAAAATCTTTTAAATTAATTTGAATTATACGATTAAATTAAATTTATATTTCGCTTGTAAATTTATAAAGGATCGTTACGTCCATTTTTCACGAATAATTGTTAAAATTAATACATTCCAACTATGCTCAAAGTATCGGAATGGTTAATTACACAGTTGGTAGATTCGTGTTTGTCGACGTACCTTCAATAATTCTTTTTGTTGGAATACGAAATATTGCCTACAAGGCAATAAAACCCGAAACCTCGGAAAATTTATTATAATTTTAATTAATGTAATTGCCTTTTTTGGCGAGGGGCTATTTGAAAATTAATTCTTGTGTGTGACCTTCGTTTTATTTTGACAAAGGGCCAGGTCACAAAGGACTGATCGATTGTACTGCTCTTGGTAACATTTAATGCTAGTTTTGTTGATGGTGTTTTTCCTTATTTACAAAACATTTTAAAAGTATAAATGAAATTGGTAACGTGTTTTAGGATAGTAAAATAAAACAAATTTCTATTTTGTCGAAATAAAGTTTATACATATATATTTTTTTTTTTACGAAATAAAGGGTATACATGTGTATATATACATATTTATTTATATATAGTATTTATATACAGAGTGACTGGCGATAAGTGTTGAAAATTTCAGATGTTTTTAATCACCATATGCAACAAAGGACTTCCTATAAACCCAAATTTTTCGATTAGGTACATTAAATTGCTTATAAACTTCAGAATTACTGACAGTAGAAAAATCTGGTTTCTGCCATCTGAAAGAACATTAAATTTGCTGTAATGAAACCTATTTATATTTCAGAATAGATGAAAAATTTTTGCACGGAAAATTAATTCAGAAAGAACAAAAATGTTGAAATTTGGTAGTTGGTTGTCAACTAACATTAATACCCACAAACTGTATATATATACATATANAAATTACTCTGAAATGGTTGAGAATCGGACCATGGACAATATGAACTTTTTTGTTCATTTTAGGGTGAAGAATCTACTGGAGAAGTTTGTAGCACGAGTAGCAATTCACCCTGTATATACATAAATCGTGATGTATGTACATACACACGTGCAGGGTTGAATCTATCACTTCTGCAGTTCTGCAGTCATCTAATTACTGCCTTTGTAATTAACAATTAATTGTGTTTATATATATATATATGTACACACTAACACACTATATTCTATAGTCCACTATAAAATGGTTGTAGACAAACACCAAGTTAAATTTGGCTAGGAATCGCGTGGTCGTAACAGATTTAACATAACTAAAATTAACTTAGGGTTTTATAAGACCATTTCCGAAATAAAGGGAGTGGGCTTGTTACAAAAAGCATACCCCCTGACACGTCTCCCGTCGGGAATAACTCAGAGATGGTCAAACCTATCAAAATTTTCCTTTCAGTAAATGTGGCATAAAATAACCTCTAAAATCGAATTGTACATTAAAAACATTGGAGTGCCATTTAAAATAACAAAGTTATTGTTATTTTCCAGCTAGATGAGAAATATATGTTAAATCTGTTGCCACCGCGATTCCTAGCAAGAATTAATTTGGGATTTGTATAAGACCATTTTTTCTAAAGTTAATCGTTTCCGAATTAAATAGGTGACTATAGATGTTGAAACACCCTGTATATTTTGTATATATATATATATATATATATATATATATATATATTTATCCAAATGCAAATCTTAATTTTTTTTAGTGCAATCAATTCTTAGATGTCTGAATGTATGTCCGCAGTGTTCCCTATACCAGGCTCATTGTAATGACTTCTTAGTTCTATCTTGGAAGAACCTTCCAATAAAGTAATCTATTTTTCGAAAAGGCTTGGGGAAGAATAGAGAGACGTTGAGGTTAGAACTCGCCTGCTGCGTTACCATCCATGAGTGTTCAGAAGAGACGGGAAAATCCACTGGAGATGGTGGGAATCGAACCTACGAGCGACGAATACACTACTTGCGGATACGTGACCGCTCGGCTACTGCCGGATGTATTAATTGAAATCATACAATCTAAATTTTTTATTGTATGGATTGTATGTTAGTTGTAAAGAATTAATTGGAGAAGTTTCCTTAAATTATCTTCCATTCTTGTCTCTATACTTATAACATTGTCTACATTCCGTTTCCCAATGAGGGAAGGTTTAATTATAAGTCGTATCATTGGAATAGGCATTTTGCTATGTTCCATAAATATTTTAACACTAAAAACGGATAATGGGGACTTCTGTTGCTATTGGATTGATGTGCTAACTCTATGAATTTTTTAATCTGATTTAATGTTCTGGGTTCGAATCCCGAAAGAATCCATGGAATTTTTATTTCGTAAGAATATGTAAAATACATTGTAAAATATTTTGACCCTTCCCATATTATAAAAATTACTGTATTTTTTTACTTTAAAGCTGTTGTAGAAGTTAATTATGGTTATATTATGTGGTGTAATATTTATTTTGAAAAAACTCTTTATCAATCTAGTTTACAATAAAATATGTTTGTTTGTAACAACCCAATTTGAGATACAAGGGAAACTAAAAGGCTAAAACTAAAATGCAATATTCTTGGCCGGGGACGACGTATTAAACAGGCCCCAGTGAGCATTTGGAGAGAACAAAAGAGCCGTTGTAATAAAAGGCTGTCATTAGTTAGGTGTTTAACTTTTCAGCCGGCTGCTCACATTATGAATTACTTCGCCATCAGCAGTGTCCTCGTTTAATAATTTTTTTTTTAAATCTGGTTTTATGCCATGGACAAAAGACAAAGAAAAAAAAGATCCAGTGCAATACTGGTCGACCAGTATCAAGGGCTACCCCCTTTTGGATGAATATGCATCCTCTAATTGGGCACAAATTTCCCCCCTAGGCGAATTATTTCAAACTTACCGGCTTTATGCTCACGTCCGGCATAGTAATTAAAACTCCGAACGGCCGATGGATTTAGACCGGAATTTCCCCTTCCTGTTTATTGGAAATTAAATTATTTCTAATTAACGAACAGTGGAGAAAAAAGGGAATTCTTTTTAATATTCCATCGATATTTCCTATAAATTCAGTATGTATTAAACAAATATCTAGAGACAGTATTTTATTTTTTAAGTATGATTCATAGAATTAATTCTAAGTGAAGGTATTGATAGAAAATCATGATTAGTAACAAACAGTACTTTTTCTTTGCATTTCTTTTTTTCCTTCTCGCACTTTATTTTTTTAATAACTTTTTCGAACGAAACAACCAAATTATATTCACGTTGATTTGACTTTGTTTGTTATGGTCTCCTGTTTACCTTGTTATATACCTCAGATCGTTGTCAGTAAAATTTAAAAATATACATGTAACAAACATACTTTTTGATTTCGGAAAAACTCTTCCATTCGCGCTAATAAATTAATTTAAATTCACCCACCAAACTTCATTCACCTAAGCCAGGAGTACCTTGAGCTACGTATCTCAACCAATACCTTACTATTAAGATTAATTAATTGAAAATAATTTATTCGGTCAAGCGGACCACGAAACCTAATCGATTTAATAAGCAAAATGAAGTAAACTTCAATAAAGCTCTCCGTGGGCATTTCATTTGTCGCCGAGAATCAAATAGATTACACGACATTTGAAAAATGGCAAAAAGAAGGGAAAATTCAAAAATACTGGTTGAGATATGTTAGTGTCCGAGTGGATCGAAGTCACAATAGCTCAAGTGGTAGAGGAGCGACGTATTTAGCCGAAGGTCGTGGGTTCGAATCCCGCTCGTGACACTGACTTTTCTACCTCAACCAATACCTTACAAAAGATTAATTAATTGAAAAGAACTTATTTGTTCAATCGGTCCACGAAACCTAATCGATCTAGTAAATTACATTCACGCTCAACATATGTTATCCACACCGCCCCAAAATAGTTATTATTATTCGGAATGATTGAGAAAGAAGTGAATACTCCCACAAATAAATTACGTTTACGCGCACAACAGACTCCTGCCCAATGCCCTAATGCGCCATTCACGCTAATAAATTACATCACACTCATGAAAGTTCATTCATGCTATCTTACAGTCTGCGATATTTCCCAAGGTAATTGGAGGAAAAGCCCTGCAATTCACTCTAAAAAATTCCATTCACACTGATAGGACTTCATTCAAACTACCTCAAAGTACTTGATATTTGTAAAGATGTATCCTGCCATTCTCGTTAATAAAATACATTCACACTCAAAAAAACTTCATTCACACTTTCTCAGAATACTCGTTGTTTCTCGAGGTAATTGCAGTAAAAACCCCGCCATTCACGCAAATAAATTACACACGGTTGTTAAACTTCTGTTACCCTGGCACAGAGTACACCATATTCATCGAGGTTTCAAACCTGTATATGAACTTGATTGTAGCTCAGCAAATGTAAAAAGACAAATATTAGTAGATCATAAAAGCAACGTTAACTTACTGGTGGTTGTTGAAAGAAAATAGTTAAAAAATATTGTGTGTGACATTTAAAAAATTAAACAATTCAGCCAAATCTCAACTGCCTGGAAAATTTCTTCATAAATTTTCAATTTCTCTCTTTTTTTTAAATAAATTAAAATATTTTAATTTTTCTAATACGATTTCCCTTTGAAATATCCTAATTATCAACCTTTCTACTTGTAGCCATTAAAGATATTTTAATTTAGAATTAATCGTTAAAAAAATCGGGAGTTGATAAATATTTCTTTTGCTAAAATGTTCGTTATAAAAGTAATATATATCGCAGTAAATAAATTATGAACATAATTATACCGGCTGGGAGGCACAAGTGAGAGGGGGTGCCCTGTTGAAGCATCGGGTCAAAAGGGCAAGCATGGGAAATGGATTAGAGTTAATAACCCAGCAGAAACATGGCCTAGCCTTGTCAAAACATGTTTTTGCTTGTTTTTGTTGGCAAACAAAGCCCCGAGAGATGAGCGTTAAATTTTTTCCAATGATTTTGTTAGTTATGTCATTATGACATATTGGGAACATTTCTTTTCATACAGGTAATTTATCGGATCTGTTATTTAGAGAATAATATGATTCAATTATAGTCATACACATAGGCAAAATCATACTTTGTATGATGTGAATGTTTAATATAAAAGTTTGAGTCCAATTTATATACCTTGAAGCTTTTTCTTGTTATTTATGAAAGTTATGATTCATTGTAATGGTAAACATAATTTTTTGAAACTATAGTTTCTGGGATTATTTAGAAGAAACGCCACAAATTCTCTTTTCCTCCAGAATAATTAATACATATTTGACAATATGTTCCATAAATAGAAATATGGATGTGCATGTTAAAATAAGACCGATGCTTTTTACTAAAAAAATCTGCTCCCTTTCTTTTTTCACATTGAAAAATCTTCTTGTCTAGCTGTACATAAATAAGAGTAAACAACAGACTTCCACTTAGGTCATATAATTTACTATATAATATATATTCACCATATAACACTATGAAGCTAGACCTAGACAGCAGACAGACGTGAAATCCCCAAATAAAACTTAAAACTCTACATTTTACCAGAAAATATGACAAAAGTATATAACACTAAGCAATACATTGAACTTTCAAAGTCAATCGGGGGTTCTAGTCATCCAACATGGAATGCATCGAATTCTGAAGAACTAAAATCTTTCGGGCAAAGCTACTGCGCCATTTACCTCACCATCTATAACGACCTTCTGTCAAAGAATTGATCCGATACTGCATCCAAAGGTTCAACAACAACCCCTTGTTCTGTATAAACCCAAGCCTTCTCTGCACTTTCTCATCTCAAGAACACACCACAAAATCCATCATATTGAGTACCAACGTTGGATAGTTTAGACCAGTCAATGTTGGCACTAAGTTTGAGGAATTATGGGTCAAGATGTCTTGATGTCATTGTCGATTATGGCGACGCGTTCTCAAGATGAGAATGTGTCGACAGTGTTCAAGTCAGGATGGATCGCGAGGTTGGTGTAAAACTTCTGCAATCGGGAACGAATCTGATAGTTGCCAAAAGTAATATTGAGGTCGTTGTGGATTATGATGTTAGCGACATAAACCTTTGAGAATTTGTCTGAGGACCTTTAGGAAGGATTGGTTGGGCAGGATGTTGGATAGCTTGACCGAACCCCTCATTTCCACTTTGTATGCCCAAACTGGTCGTAGTAAAGTCTTGTGTGTGGTGTAGAAGTTCCAGACAGATTTAGTTCCTAGAATTTTTCGTCGATGTCCAACTTGTCTGTTCAGTCGTGTGGGATTCCATGCCAAACTGCTGGAATAATTGTAAGTATTTGACTTGAATGATAGTATCGACGTGCACTGGGTATATTTTTATTCATAAGTCTTATCCTCCACTTTTGCCCCAGGCTTCGATAAGTTCAACGTGTTCTTGGATGTTTAAGTAGTTTCGATGTTTCGATAGAATTCGAGTCAGAGGAAAAAATTGCGATATCGTCCGCTTAGGTGTTATGAGCTCATTACGGTATATTGGTAAGTCACTAGAATACATGGTAAAAAAAAGATAGGAACAAAAATGCTCACTTGTTGGACTATTTTCCATGATTATTATGTCTAGATCTTAATGAACACCTATCCCAAAAACAATGGACGTTTACTCCAAATAAACATCAAAACAAGCATATTTTTATCATGGAGTCTAGCTTTATTTTTAATGTGTGGTGATTAGTGACCGTTAATCGATAATTATTCAGAAATCGCGAGATGCGGTCTGGTGTGATGTAGGTTTCAGAAAAACATTTTCTTTATCGTGCCAACGTTTCGATCTTTATTGAGATCATCTTCAGGGCCTGGAATTTACAAACATTGTTTCCATTTAACAAATACATTTAGGATGTGGAAAAGTGAATTTATACAATGCAAAATATATTTTTTTATATAGAAATACTTTGATTGAATATAAAAAATATATTTTGCATTGTATAAATACACTTTTCCACATCCTAAATGTATTTGTTAAATGTAAACAATGTTTGTAAATCCCAGGCCCTGAAGATGATCTCAATAAAGATCGAAACGTTGGCACGATAAAGAAAATGTTTTTCTGAAACCTATCACACCAGACCGCATCTCACGATTTCTGAATATTTATTTTTAATTTTTGATTTTCTATAATGAAACTAAAGAATTATTATAAAAGTACTCAGTAGCAAGTTGTTGTGTTATTATTATTACATCATATGATTTGTAATGCTGCAAGTACGATAAGAAATCTAACCTGGTTGTCGTTCATCCACAACAGGGTCTACGTTATGAAGTTAGGAAAAGAATCCTGAAACGAACCCGAGGCGAATTTTGATTCTAATCAAAGATGTGAGATGAACCGGATTTCTTCCGTGAGGTAATCGTGTAATGCAGTCAAAGGGATGGTGCGAGACCATCTCGGCCCGTAATTAGGAAAACACGTCAAAGGATCGCGTCGAATTCACGCACCACCGCATCTTATTACGTTATTTACCTCTTCCTCAAAGATGACAGAAGCCGTCGAAAGCCTTAAACTCAAGAAGCAATCATTTTGTTTTCCCAACGGCAGGCTGAACCGACTCCAAACGTCACACCTCTGCACCATTTCAAATTGTGTCTCCTCTGAATTTTGTCATCTTCGTCCCTCGGAACTCATGCCCGTTCGTGTTTGAGTAAATTATAAAATGGAAAACATAATGGTATTGAGTTATTTTTTCTTCATAGCCATCTGGTTTTCGCCAAGAGTTAGTTACGGGTTTCGCACTTCTAGAATTTCACAATTACTTTGAAATATAGTGAAGTCAATAAAGTTTAATTACGGTACCGGTAATTATTCGCTTTCTACCTTACTCTTTTTGATCGTTCGTTCGCATATGTAACAGGGTTTTTTTTCACGCCGCCAGGAAGATTTGCATTTGATAATCCACCCGTTACGAAATACTCAATCTAAATTCATCGAACGGAAAGCCGGGGATGGTTTTGAAATTGGAAATTGTTGCCGCTGCCATAGTTTTAGAGTGAAGTGGCTAGAGTAGAGTTAATATAGCAGTTATATAGCCTTTCCCCCTCTCAATTAACGTTCGCTCTTGTCTCGATTTGCAGACGGTTAGCAAATGCTAACTATGTTAGGAGGAAAGTCCAACGCTAATTTTCATTGCGGAGTTTCATCGGACGCGCCTAATAAGCAAGCCACTCGTTTCCAACCGGTGGAAAAACAATTACGCCCAAGGAACGTCGAGAGCTTTCAAAATCCGTTTTCCGACCAAATTGAATACTGCACTTGAGTTAATTGCATTCTTTGGAGATCCTAAGAAGATCAGACCATATAAACACAAATATTACTTTTTTTCACAAAGTTATACCTTAATAAATTAAAGTACAACTTAAATCCAAAGTTATTATCATTTTTTATTGTTCCAGTTTTTTTAAGATTGTTTATAAGTTCTTTTCAATTAATTAATTTTTAAGTAAGGTAATGGTTGAGATAAAAATATCAGTGTCACAAGCGGGGTTCGAACCCACGACCTTCGGCTAAATACGCCGCTCCTCTGCAAGTCACGATAACTCAAGTGGTAGAGCAGCGGCTCATTTAGCCGAAGAACATGGGTTCGAATCCCGGTCGTGACACTGACTTTTTTATCTCAACCAATACCTTACTTAAAGATTAATTAATTGAAAAGAATTTATTTGGTCAATCGGACCAGGAAACTTAATCGAATTATTTATAACCATTTTCTTGGTCTGAGTAAATTAAAGAGTAATGTGTGGAGATTAGTGACCGTTAATCGATATTTATATAGAAATCGTGAGATGCGGTCTGGTGTGATGTAGGTTTCAGAAAAACATTTTCTTATCGTGCCAACGTTTCGATCTTTATTGAGATCATCTTCAGGGCTCAAAGTGTTTGTTTTCTGTGTAATTGTGCCATTCTTGCGTTTCGTGTCGAGAGTTGATGATCTCAATAAAAATCGAAACGTTGGCACGATAAAGAAACTTTTTTTCTGAAACCTACATCACACCAGACCGCATCTCACGATTTCTACATAAAAAATTAAAAAGTAAAATAATTCCTGTCGTTCATGAGGGCTTAACATTGGGTATCTCTGAAGAGTGGTAAAACCAATTTCCAATATTTTATCCACATTATTCATAACTGAAAATCCATGGACCTCACCGGGTTCGAAACCACTTGGTGTTCCCAGTCAATTAAAAATAATTAAAGTTGTTGGTTTATAATATAAACTTTTATATAAATAAAAATGATAATAATGAAGGCATAAATAATAAAACGTAGGCCATTAATAATAAAAATGTAGAAATATCGTAGTATATGAAAAATAATTTAATGTCTCGAATCTAATAAACAAAATTAAATGCTAGCAAATAAGATAAAATAATTTTTCATTAAAAACTGTATAATTTACACAGTTGACGTCTAATTAATGACAATAAATATTTATGTACAAAATATTATATAAATTAAGAAGGATGTTATATAAAACTGGATTTCTTGAGTAGCCATTTTTCCCTTGATGTTTTGCCTAGTCTAATAAAATCACAAAAACAACAAAACAAGAAGAATTCACAAAATATAGACACTCGCTGTATTTGTAGAGCGGTGAGAACAAGTTCCAGTCTCTATCAGAGAAATGCTTGGAATAATCCTACATTCATTAAATGGTAACCAAAAAAAAAAGGCATAAACTAAACTATGCTTAGCATAAATTAAGAAGTTCCTCTAAAGGAATTAAAACTTAAACATCCGTAAAAGAATATTCGATATTAATGTCTTTTAGACTGCAGGAACAGGGTACTCGAATTTAAACAAAATTTGTTATTTAATCTAAGAACCAAAAAAGGAAACGTATAACGCTCAGTTTTTAGGCCGTTCCGAGAAAGATGGTATACCGATGAATTTAATACGAAAGTAGGTAGTTGGCAGTGGAATTTGGCTCAAACATATTAGATTAGAGAGCAGCCACTTTATGATTTTGTGACCAGTGTTGGTCTATTTTACATTTCCATTGTTGTCTAAAGCTCCTTATTAAACTTAAGGCTTTTTACCAAATCCCAAAGCTTTTTAAAGGGTTCCCCTTGGATTTCTTTCAGGCCCGGCTTTTCCTCTCTGAGGAGTATGAATCTTCGCATACATAACCCTTCGTAACAATGTATAATATCTTCCGCTGTTTGTTCTTCTTCTCGCAATATCGGCACAGACATGTTTCTGCAGACATATGCATCTCGAGTCTGCAGTGTTCAGTCATCAGCCCTAACACGTTCGAGAATTAGTAGTCCCATCGTTATTTTCTGCGATAGACTTTTGGTGAGCTTTTTCGCCTGACTCTGTCCCTACTGAACGGAGAAGCAAGCTGTGTTTAATCCATGTGTTCCAAGACCTTGCTTTTTCAGCAAAACCAACAAACAACAATGCTAAAAATAATTACCAATATATTAATAATTAAAACTTAACTTGTAAATAAAGAATATATATTTATTGTTTTATTAGGTAAATGGTGAACTTTTTGTCTTTATAATTGTTAAAAAAGAAAAATTGTTGTTTTTGTTCACAAAACTTCCTGATCTATGATTAGTGAAAGAGTGAATTAATCACTCGGAGAAGTAAAGTAATGATATTTATTTATTTCTTACAATGTCCTGAAATGTATGTTTTCAAAGTTTTTGAAATGTAGGCCCTGACGATGCCATCAAATAAAGTCGAGAGGTTGGCAGAACTGTCTTTGGATTAAATCACCCCCAACCCTGACACAACCACTATATCAGTATAATTACAACTGTAGTCAATCCTATCAATAATTGATCTCTATAATTGTATGAACCAGTGTATTAAATATTGAAATTTGAACCAGCTTCAAATTTTGGTATTTCTAATATTTTGATTTAATTATTCATGAAGATACATAAACTTAAAGAAATAATAATTACTGAAATACATTCCTTAATCAAATAATATCTTTCAAAAGCTATTTTAATTTTTTGGTGGATAACACAAATCACTTCGATAGAATAAATTATCATTTAATAAAATTTATGCTGACAATTTATGCCCGAAAACTTTTTACTTTGCTTTAAAAAGTGTTTTATGACTATCGTATTTTTTGTCGTTATTAAAACTCTATGAATTAGCATTTTTAGCCAAAAGGAAATAAGTACATTTTGAAGAAACTTTCGGGACAAATGTAACTCAAAATATTGTAATATTTGCAGTTTCATTTGTAGTTATTATTGGTATGTGCTAGAATTTGAAGATGGATCCCAAGTGCAACCGTAAGATGGCATTGAATACATAGACTAATTTAAGTTGGAAAATGCAAAAATATTAAAAATGTAGAGAGGAAAAATATTGTGTGTCTATGACCTAGCTTTTTTTTATTTCTTTTACAATTGTCGAAAAACAATATGGCCATTTTAAAAACACCAATTTTCTTCAAACTGATAACTGAGAGGATTAATTTCAAAACTCGCACAATTCTATTGTTTTTGCAAAACTTTGTTTTTAGTTTTCAGAAGGTTTCTATGCATTATTACAACTTCCATACACGTTTTAACCAAAAGCGGCTCAATCCAGTACAAAAATGCGCCCAAACTCATGGTTTTAAATGAAAACGGGCTCATTCCAATGTAGAATTTCTTCAATACAAATTTCATTTCGACTTTATTTTTTTCCCTACCAATCAATCCAAAATTTAAATTTTTGTTAACCTGGAAAATAGTACAATTTGAAAACTATGCCTAATATGTTTGGAGATCTTCCTTCTTCCCAATAATACAATTTTTTGCGTTCCCAATAAAAGTTAATAATTAACAGACACGTAAAAAGTTTTAGAGATTTGCATTAAGGTTTGGTATTTTATTCATTTCTATTTTTTTAATAATAAACATCTAAACCATCATGCGTGGCCCTACAACGTGTTTTGTGTGTCTCCTGTCAAAATTTCGATAACTGATTGAGCCAGTGTTGAAACTAATCGCCCCAACTATAAAAATTCTTCAAAAAAAAGTCATTAATAAATTTTATTTTAAAAGAAATTTTAAAAGATTTATAAGAAATTGTCCTGGTTATTGTTACCTGATAAAATTGCAACCATTATTTGGCCGCAACGGTATAGGCGTTGACACGCGCTGATCACTGTAAGGTAACGTCCCGAGTTCGAATCCAGCGGCCCTGCATTCCAACCAGACATACTTATAAATGAGCTTTTTTCAAAAGACCGGTATCCCGAGGGTTCACTCGTTGTTGAAATATCCTCGTAAAAAATTTAAAAAAAAATTATTTATCCGATTATTTGGAGATCGTGAGATGCGGTCTGGTGTGACGCAGACGTACGAAAGTAGTGAGTACATATACGTTGATTTAGTCTGGAATTTCTAGCATTGTATAAATTCATTTTCTAAATCCCAGGCCCTGAAAATGATCTCAATAAAGATCGAAACTTTGGAACGATAAAAAACATGTTTTTCTAAACCTACAAATATACAAATAATCATTAATTAACGGTCACTAAACACGACATATTATTTACCAGGTTCATACATACTTTTTTAAAATTTATTAAAATACATTTTTTTAAATATCACTACCTCATAACTTCGAGCTCGAAGCACTTTTTTTTTATCAAAATATAATCATCTTTATAGTATTGAAAAAGAAAGATGGTTTGGAGGATAGGATTTTATATCTGGTGTTTTACATTCTCCTTATTCACAATAGAGATTTTTCTAAACTTTATAAGTATTTCTTTGGAAAAAACGGATGGTAATGAAACAAACTTAATTTTTTTTAGTAGTTTTGGTCATCACCATCCTTCTCACCCTTAGCTTTGTATTTCTCTTCTTATATTTCTCGCGTTTTGTACATATTTCATTTATTGTTTCTCCAGGCAAGTTACGATGTTTTATGGTATGATGGTAACTAGCTCTCTCTTTTGTATATCCAACTGCTGGCCTTTGTACTTGAGGGCGTCAACAATTGTGGATATACGAAAGCAAATATACATAAACGAAATGCAAACATGATAGTGTGGTTAGAATTCACACTGCTCCTGAGTACTCAACATTCCTCGGGGTATTTGGGGATAACCCCTCCATTCATGCTAATAAATTACGTTTACTCACCAGACTTCGTACACACTACCCCAGTGTACACGATATTTCTCGGGGTAATTTGGGATAAACCCTACCATTCACGCTAATAAATTGCAAACTGCAAACGCACACCACAAATAACTCATACTACTCCAGACTACTCGATAATCCTAAAAGTAATTGAAAGATAAGCCCGATCCATTCGCGCAAATAAATACATTCGTCCCAATTAATAACACATATCGTGTACAAGGTTCAAATATATATATATGTATAATACATAGATCTTTGAACATTGTACACGATATGTGTTATAAATTGGAACGAATGTATTTATTTGCGCGAATGGTTCGGGCTTATCTCTCAATTACCTATATAGCTACTTGAACAGCGATCTGCTGCCGAGCATATTCTAGGGATTTTAACTGGTATCTGGTATATATAACATAAAACAGATTAATGTTTATGGATGAGTATTATAGAAGATATTTAGATACAATAGTTGATTATTCAGTTTTAGTCGAAACACTCCAACTCATATGACAGCTTACGTTCTGTTTGTTTTTGCAACGTTTCAAGGTATATTATCCACCGGAGCGAAAAATGTTTATAAACAGTTATTTTAATTAATATACACACTGGTTTGGTGTTTTTGATGGCGGAGCAAGGTTCAAGACAAAATGAAATCCGAGCCTCGCTGGATCCCCAGCCCTATTAAACGAGGACTTTGGAACATGAGAACATTCTGAGCTCTTACCTTTCCCCCTTGTGCAACAATACAGGTACTCTCGTCGGAATAGGCGGCTCCACGACTGTTCGGGATTTTAATTTTCGCGCCGTTCCCTGGCGTGTGGTGTATATAGAAGACCCCATCAAAACTTTAAGCCCGTTGTACTCTTATATTTCAGTAAATACAACAGTATAATGTGCAAATCGACATCTTTATAAGTATTCCTCAAAAAGTTAACAAATAACACCTGTTGGTTAGTAGAAAGTTGCAATAGTTGAATAATTATGAATCTGTTGATTTTGATCTATGATGAAATTAATGATGTCAAAAATAATATATTTTTATACTGAGGAATGTATATAAAACAAGATGCCTATAGCACTACTTCACTACTAATCTTTTTATGTAAGGTTTTGGTCGAAAAAAAAAGAAAAAAGTGCCACGAGCGGGATTCGAACCAACGACCTCGGCTAAATACGCCGCTGCTCTACCACTTGAATCTCAACCTACAAATTTTTGAATTTTGCCACCTTTTTGCCATTTTTCAAATGTCGTGTAATCAGGATTCGATTCTCGGTGATATATGAAGTGGCCACGGGGAGCTGTTAGTGAAGTTATACTTCCTTTTACTTATTAAATCTGTTATATTTAGTGGTCTATTGACCAAATAATTCCTAACCGAATTCTTACGCAAATAATGCGAAATAAAATTTATTAATCGATGCCACATGGCAACTAGGTTTTGGCGTAAACTTATAACAATGATACCTAGTCAGACATTGGTACTTGTAGTAATTCGAGATCAAATAAACTCTATAAAGTCTGAATAATGTAAAATATTATAACTGGTTTTTAGCTGAATATAAATTTGGAATCGTACTCTTCTTAATAGTAATACAATAATTTTTATACATTAAAACATTGGAACATGTAATAAATAATATCTATTAAATATTAATTCATTTAAGTTTTAGTGGTCAATTGACCAAGTTACTTCTTTCAATTAATTATTCTTTCTATATAAGGTCTTGTTTGAGGTAAAAAAGTTAGTGTCACGAGCGAGATTCGAACCCACGATCTCAGGCTCAATACACTCACAACTCTTCATCACACAGTACACGACATTTGAAACTGGCAAAAAGAGGGAAATCTCGAACGGTTGTAGGTTGAGATGAACAGTTGGTGTGCGAGAGGATCGAAGTCACTGTAACTTAAGTGGTTAGAGCAGTGGCGTATTTAGCCGAAGGTCGTAGGTTCGAATCCCGCTCATGACACTGACATTTTTCTATCAACCAAGACGTTACATAGAAAGAATAGTTAATTTAACGAAATGATATCTATGTTTATTGAAAAAGGGCAGGAGAAACAAGGAAGAAAGATGATGTTTTATGTCGGTATTTCCATCAGCTATGTTTTAAAGAAAGAAGATAGAAATTATGGTAGCCAAATGATATAGAGACATTGAAAGATACACATATAAATAAATAGGTAGATATTGTAGTTAGATACATATAAATATTGATGGATAGATCAATTATTCGTGTATGTACAATATTAGCGTGACTTTTAAGAGAAAGAAAGGGTTAAAAAAGAAGGGAAGGATAGAGAGAGAGAAAGAGGTCGAGAGAGGAATGAGAAAAAGCGATGGTGAAACAGAGGTAGTAAGAGAGAATAAAAGAAAGAAAACAAAAAAAGAACGAAGAGAGAAAAAAAGAAAGTGAGAGAGAGAAAGAGGGAAAAATGGAAAAAGTGAGAGATCAATAAAAATGGATAAAAAGAACGAGAAAAAGAGATGTTGATTGGGATTCGGTTTATGGTCTTCAGACATACAATGTTTTTGTATTAACGCCCAAGCTTTCGACAAGTTTTATTGCCTTCTTCATGGGATCTACAGAGACATAGGAACATAATCATTTAAATAGTTATAAATTACAATAATTGTACTTACAGATACAAAGTCATAACTTAAACACATTACACATTTCACGATATGTATATATACAAACTATATACATATATAATAAATAAATAAATAAAAACCTCTTCTTAATAGCCTCTTACGTATATATATGCATTTTTTTAAAAACAGTAACAATTACTATTCTTTAGGTACATAATTATCACAGGCGTTTGACTAGAAAATTGTGTTTATCACGTTATCAGGTGGGAGGTTCCCCACACTATCATCTACTGATAACAATCATTTTCCACAATTTTTAAAACAAGATCTTAATTTCTAGTACATCGGTAATTCTATGTTAGCACAGCCTGTTATAATAAATAAATATGTATGCAAGTATTGTTACGATCTTTCGGGAAAGACCTTGTCTTTTTCTAGAATCCCAGTGTATATCACACTCAAATTATTCAAATCTGTTTTTAAATTACATGCCATGTTATCCTGATGAATAAATATCATTTCTCTCAAAAGTCTACGACCTGTATTTTGTTCTGAAGTCACAATTTTGAATCCATCGAAGTCAAAATTATGTTTCGTAGCGTGTGTATGTTTGGATAGTGCTGTTCCCGGCCTTTCTTCATCACTGCAATCATACTTATGTTGCCGCACACGTTCCGATAAATATTATTTCGTTTGGCCGTAATACACAGTGGACATTGTGCACATTTGATGCAATACAGTACATTAGATTTTTGTAATAGAGGTTCTTTACTTTTAAGTTTTGTGTAAAAATTCTTACCCACTTTATTATTAAATTTGTAAACAATTTTTACACTATCTATTTTTTCTTTCAACAGTTTTTTTAACTTACTTGATGTTCCAGCTACATATGTAACTGGTTGATAAAGTTTTTGCTCGACAGGTATATTCTCATTCCTTGTTGCTCTTGTCCTGTTTTCCATTAATCTATTTATTAATGATGTTGGGTAACCATTATCTATTAACATGGAGCGCATATTTTTCCTGTTCTCACTGCAGAACCGATCATCGCTCAATTTCAGAGCCCTATCAATGAGATTAAAAACTATGTTAACTTTCATTTGGAAAGAATGGCTGGATGAGAAATGTAGCATCCTGTCCGAGCTGGTTGTTTTCAAATACCAGTTAGTTATTAATTTACCATTATCTCTAATGACAACTACGTCAAGAAAAGGAAGTTCCCCATCCACCTCAGTTTCTTGCGTAAATTGTAGCGACGGATGGAAAGAATTAAACGCCTTTAAAATGTCCACCAGCTCACTCTTTTTTATAATCAAAAACAAGTCATCAACATATTTCTTAAGAAATTTGATGTGAAATCCAAAATTAAGTCCAATCCAATCCAGTAGCTCATTCATTAGAAGGTCCGCAAGCACTGGTGAAAGAGGCCCTCCCATGGCCACACCTTCTTTTTGTGTATATATTTGATCGTCATACTTGAAGTATCCATTAAATGTAGTGATTTGTAAGACCTCCAAAATCGTGTAAAAAGGGATATTGGTAAGGGCATCTAACTTTTTTGTCTCCTCATTAAGATGTAACTTATCATCCCTAGAGGTATACTTGTAAACAATACAATTAATTAAGGTTTTTAGTTGAGATGAAAAAAAGCTAATGGCACGAGAGGGATTCGAACCCACGACCTTCGGCTTGATACGCCGCTGCTCTACCACCTGAGCTATCGTGACCTCGATCCACTCGGACATCAACTCCCCATCTCAACCCCACCTTATGAGTTTTCCCTCCTTTGTAAACAATGATTTCACATCTAAGGATACAAGCAATTCATCATCCTCTATGGTGAGGTCTTTTACCATCTCTCTAAACACAAACGCATTGAGGATGTTATAATGTTTGTCTACATCCAACTGTTTCTGGGCTATTAATGGAGGACACTATGGTCCTAAGGGATATGCCTGGTTTGTGTATTTTTGGGAGGCCATATATCATTGGGCAAACCGCGTTGCTAGTATTCAACAGCACTTTTTGTCTATATATTCAAACTCAAAAAGGCTATCTATTAAAGAATTGCATTTACTTTGAATTTCTTTGTAGGGTCAGATCTAGCTAAGGAGTATGTGTTTTTATCACTCAAAAGTTCTTCCAATTTTCTTTTGTAGTGGGATTTTTCAAACACTACTGTCACATTACCTTTATCAGCTTTCGAAATAACTAGATTGGGATTGTTTTTAACGAAAGCACGAGTTTTTGTTATAGATCTTTCAAGGGGGTAGCTGGTGAATGCATTGCTTTTTGTAAAACCATTCCTTATAATGCATACTATTATGCAGGCTATTAAGATAAGGTTTTTATTTATTTATTATATATGTATATAGTTTGTATATACATATCGTGTAATGTGTTTACGTTATGACTTTGTATCTGTAAGTACAATTATTGTAATTTACAGTAATTTATAACTATTTAATTGATTATGTCCCTATGTCTCTGTAGATCCCCTGAAGAAGGCAATAAAACTTGTCGAAAGCTTGGGCGTTGATATAAAAACATTCTATGTTTGAAGACCACAACCCGAATCCCAATCAACATCGTATTAAAGGCTGGTTGATCGCATAACAAGTATGAGAAAAAGAGATAGTTTGAAAATGGGAGCGCAAAAGGGGAAGAGTGAAAAAGAGAAGAGAGTTGAATGGATATATATATTGGTAGATAGTTACGTAGATATTTTAATAGATTTAAAGACAGATAAATTGATTGAAATTTGTTAAATCGATTGATAGGCAGGTAAGTCAATTGATTTAATAATAATAGAGTTTAGAGAGATAGATAGATTTATTTTTCATTGATTTGTACAGGTTAGAAAGACAAAACTATTGAAATAAGAAACGAAAGAGAGAGAGAGAGAGAGAGAGAGAGAGAAACATGAAGAGATTGGTAGATAGATACATAGCAATGGATGTTGGAATCATGGATAGATAAATATGAGTGAGACGAAGATGAACACGAAAACATTAGATAAATTTTTTAAAGTATGATATTGTTAATTATATTAACAAAATGTCACCCTAGGTGAATATCGCCCCTTCTCCATTGTTTTCAGTTTCAGGAAGGGCATCAAATATTCAGGATTCAGTCTTTTGAATGATAGCGATCAACCCCTTTCATTTAAAAATGCAGTTAACATGCACCAGCATACACCTATATATGCAACGTTTTTTCCTTTTGTTTTCAGCCCACAACCCTGAGTAATAAAGGAAGAGGGGGAATGAATGTAATACTGGACGGAATATGAATCATCGTCAATTTGTAAACAGGTTGAGGGGGGTCCGGAGGTTTTCCCCGGCATGCAAATACAGTAGGGCCCTGTTTAAATTTCATCGGCTCGATTTCATGTAGGCCGGTGAATGTGCATCGACTCGTTGTATTGATCCGTGTCCGGCAGATGATGCACTTCCAATAAAACAGGTAGGAGCGGCGGATGATGGGTAAATGAAAACGACTTCCGCAGGAGCCAATCAGCGTCCAGGGAGATTCGTTCGTAATTGGAATGTCATTGAATACACCATCCAGGTACATATTTAATTTGGATATTTTTACCTTAACTAAAAAGTAATCGGCCTTGTTTATCAAGCCCGGGGGAAAATCCTGTCAAATATTTATTTTTAAACAATATATGAAAAAAAATGTATTTAACCAATAACTGATAACTTTTGACATGAGGCTAATTAATCCGAAGATAAAGCCCCAGACATTTTGTACGTTATTTACTGATTTGTATTATTTGTAGAGCAGTATAAAACAGGTTTGAATAAAGCTAAAGTCTTATTAGGGAAAAATTAAATTTGAAAATTTATATTTCAACACAAGAACAAGAGACAGCACAGAAAAGCCCCACATCTTTGACAAGCACCATGCCCAAATTTTCAAACCAAATAAAAAAAATTAATAGAATAACTGGACGTAACGATCACTTCAAACTAACATAATTATTAAATATACATATATACAATATTTTGCGTTTCTTTAAATTAGTCTGGATTTCATGGCTTACCCATCAGGATACCAAAACCGGGAAAATGCCAAACGAGGTCAATTCATAAATTTTTAAATATTTATTAACGACAACGTTTTTGAAAGGTTTCAGAAAAACATTTTTTTATCGTGCCAACGTTTCGATCTTTATTTAGATCATCTTCAGGGCTCAAAGTGTTTGTCTTCTGTATAATTGTGCCATTCTTGCGTGTCTTGTTGAGAGAGCCAGTGAGATTTTGCTGTTGTATGTTTATATACGTATATAAAGATAAAACAGCAAAATGTCACTGGCACTCTGAACACGACACGCAAGAATGGCACAATTACGCAGAAGACAAACACTTTGAGCCCTGAAGATGATCTCAATAAAGATCGAAACGTTGGCACGATAAAGAAAATGTTTTTCTGAAACGGACATCACACCAGACCGCATCTCACGATTTCTGAATAATTTTTCATAAACGTAGTCACCAAGACGGTTTGGATACATACGACAAAATAGTACACGCAATTCCGAATAATTATCGATCAACGGTAACTAATCACCACGTTTTTGAAAGGATTATTAGAAGAAATTCTTTATGAAACGGATGCAACAGAAAATTAGTTGAAAGAAATTGTAATTTGTTCTGCTTCCTTCCTTGAAGTTTTCCCTAACTTTGAGATAACGTCATGAAAAACTTATCGGTAAACTAAGAAGGAAGCTACAAAAAAAGTATTATGTAGATATTATCATTATTCTATTTAACTACATATATTTTTGGAGAACCTCAAGGTAGCATACTAGATTCAATAATTTCGTGGTCTGCTTGACCAATTAATATATTACAATTAATTAAGGTTTTTAGTTGAGATAAAAAAGTCCACGAGCGACTTAAATGGTCAAGCGGACCACGAAATTAGTGAATTTAATGATTAAAAATGAGGTATACTTTACTAAAGCTCTCCGTGGCCATTTCATTTGTCGTCGAGAATCCAATCCGATAACACGACATTTGTGTCGGCCTGGAGGGTAACGAACGCGCGGACGAGGCGGCGAAAGCCGGTACGTCCCACCCTCCAGATGGGACCATCGCGATCAGGCCCCCTGACGCTAAACACGCAGTTAAAAATATGATAAAAGAAAGATGGCAGCGTCAGTGGGCGGGGTCGTCGGAGAAGCTCTTGCGAGTCAAGAGCACGACCGGTAGATGGCCCTCAGAGAATCTGAGCAGGAGACGAGGGATCGTCCTCACCCGACTGAGGATTGGCCATACTCGGTTGACATATGGGCACCTGCTTTTGGGCCAAAGCCCGCGCAGGTGCCCCTTATGCAGAGAAAGGTTGCTCGATGTGTCCCACATAATAGAGGCGTGTCATGCCTTGGCTCCATACAGAGAGCGTGTAGGCATGCCGCCGGATTTAAGAAGAGTCCTCGAGCACGGTAGCGAGTTTCAGAGTCCCCTGTTCCGCTTTTTAGGGGAAATTGGGGTTTTTTATTATATATAGTATGTCTTATGTGTTATGTGCATATATGTTTTGTCTGTGTGCATGTATTTATTAGCGTGAATGGCGAGGGGTGAGGGTGAATATAACGTCATCATCGCCCCTCGAACGATGAAAGCGGGTGAGTGTGTGTTCGGGGTCGATGGCGGAATATTCATAAAAGTACCCCATCGACCCCAATCTAGTTTAGTTTAAGTGTAGGTCGGTGGAGGAATATCAAGTACTCCACCGACCAAACGGAATGTGTGAACTGTATGGATGTATTTAAGTGTATAAATGTATTTATTTGTATGAATGTTGTGTTTGAACGGATTTAGAATATAAAATATAGACTTAGTGGGGGGCTGAAATGACCTAGATGTCGGAAGCCCCAGCAAAAAAACAAAAACAAAAAAAAACACGACATTTGCAAAATGGCTAAAAGGAGGGAAAATTCAAAAGGTGGGGTTGAGATAGGAAGTTAGTGTCCGAGTGGATCAAAGTCACGATAGTTCAAGTGGTAGAGCAGCGGCGTATCAAGCGGAAGATCGTGGGTTCGAATCCCGCTCGTTTTATCTCAACTAAAAATCTTAATTAATTGTAGCATACTAGGTTTAACAATTTACTTGTACCAGTGATTGTCCAAAAATGGGTGAATTACAAATTACAAGTTTGCAGATGAAAAAGCTTCTATTGAACCGAGGATAAAACAATTTTTCTAAACTCCTTCAAAAGGTGCGTAACAACATAATTAATGAATAGATAACAAATTGAGAATCAGACTATATCAGCTAAAATCGATAGATATACTTTCAAAAATAAAAATCAAACATTTCTCAACTATTATCGGTGAAGCTATGGTACCATACAGGCTGATATCCACAACGCGGAAGAGCTTTGGGATCTGGCAAAAAGACTTAAGATTAAATACGATTAAAGATAGTGTTGGAGATTGAACAACAGACGTAAAAAGCCTATTTTTATTAAATCTGAAATCTACAGCGTAAGGCTAAATATTTTGGAATGACTGCTAGATAAGCCTCGTTAGAATGAAGAAAAAAAATTATGAACTAATTAAACTGATTGCTAGGTTGGGGCTTTAATCCTACGATACAAAATAAAATATAACGCCTATGTCATATGATTCTCGGTAACATGACCAATGTACCATGTTAAAGAACGAAGACTTACATAGGAATCTTAAGATCCAAAAGTACACCAGTTTCACACACACTCTCGCCAGAAGATACACCGTTTTTCTTGGAAAATGGACATTTTATATGATTATATGTATGACATATGTATTGTCCATCAAACATTATATTGAATTTAAAATTTAAGTTAAATCGTTTCTGATGAATAAATCATCTACAGAACTTGTAGTACAGCTGATACATTTTAAAAATTGGAAAAATTTCAGAAATTTACTACGATGTGACAAAGCCTCCTGGAGAGTGGCAAATTTAATCAAATCTTCATTTCATGCATTCATTCAATGCTTCAGTTGATAACATTTGTACTGCTTTGCTTTGCAAGATAGTTAAAGTCTTTTATGGAAATGGATAAACATAAAAAAATATGTGTGATGGGAAAATCTAGGTTTTTAAGCAAAATTCGTATTGTTGAAAGCATGTGATATTAACTGAAAAAATTCAGACGTTACAATAAAAATAAAATAAAGATAGGAAGCCTGTCTTAATAAAATCTAAAAATCTTATCTTTTCTATGAAGAGAGTTAAAAAAGCCATTTTTCCAACATTCGATATATTTTCAGTCTACTATAACCTAATCCTTTATTTTACATATATTAAAACCATTTCTTCTAATGAAATAGTAAATAATTGGTGAGATTTCTTTTTTTATCAATGTGCGTTATCTAGCAGATAGGTTGATTTTGATCGTTTTTGCCTGCCTATTCTCGTTGTTTTAATCTTCCCTACAAATCTGCCTGTTTGCCATTTTTACCAGTGAATTTTCCTAAGCAATAAAACAAAAAAAATTGCTCATGCCAAAATAATAAATCTAACAAATATATTTATTAGGTTTCATGGTCCGCTTAACAAATAAATTCTTTTCAACTAATTATTCTTTAATTAAGGTTTTTGGTTGAAATAAAAATGTCAGTATCACAAGCGGGATTCGAACACAGACCTTCGGCTAAATACACCGCTGCTCTACCACTTGAGCTTCGATCCACTCGGACACCAATTTCCCATCTCAACTCCCTTTTTATCTCAACCAAAAACCTTAATTAGAGATTAACTAACAAAGATAATCGAAAGTATTTATCCATTTTTCTTCAGACTGAAGAACTCATTGGTTTTTATTTCTACTCGTATCGTAGGATGATTTTACAATTATAATTACAAACTTTTTATGTTCATAAAGATTGTGCCCCCCCATGTACACATGTTACAAGTGTCCTAACAAATAGACCAATTTACACGAAATAACCCACTATAGAGATCTGAAAATCTCAAAAATTCAATGTATATGTACGCTACACATTGGCGATATGGTTGTGGATTTTACAACCGTTACAACAGGGCACTACAGACCTTCATTAATTTTACATTACACACCAACATTATATATGCAAATGTTTACTATTGTTTTGTCCGAATGGCCATTTGAAGCGTGGTCACTTCAGGATTTATTAATAAATGTGTAGCACGTGATTATTGATAAATTCGAAAACAATATCATTATTCAATTCATTATAGAAACCCAAAATTATTTTACTCGGAGAATAATAATAATTATAAACTATAAATTTCATATTGATTAAGATTGTCAATTAGAATACAAATTTTACACATTCTTAAAGAAGTCAACGTCTACTTTTAAACTATCTCAATTTTGATTTAAAAAATCAATGCATAAAAATCTGTTTTTGTAAAAAAGTTCGTTTTTCCCGTTAAAATCGTATTTTCTTGATTGTGTGTTTAGAAAAACCGTTTTTGCAATATTCCCTTTCATTTATAGACTATTAACAAAAAACTGTTCGCATCTCAGCAAACCACAGTTTATTTACAATCTAACTTAAAATTATTAATTCAAACAAGTGCATAATTTCTTGAGGAAAAATTGGGGGTTATGTCGGATACTTTATATTATGTGACTCTTGAATAGATAATTTCTAACCATTTTATCCAAGAAGGCTATTGTACAAAAATATTTCATTTCCTTCCACTAGTAGTAGGCAGGTAATGCGCTGGAAAAACACGATTTGAAAAAGCTTATGAAATTTGCTTCGAGTTTCAATAATAATAAAGTTTTTTTTTTACTAATAGCTTAGAAACTTTTTAATATTTCATGAAAAACACTAAATTCCAGATTTCATTATTTTAAAAAATTATTGTTTTTTGTAATGCTCTTTTTATATAATTATGTGAATAATTCGAAAAAGAATTATTAGGTGCCATGATTTTTTTTATTCGACGTCAAAAAGTGATTGGAATAGAAATGTATTTTATTTTATTCAATTTATATCACTGAGTACAGTTTTTTAAATATTTATTTGTCTAATGACTGATGTTGAGTTCTTCCATATTTGTCGTTTAATTTATTTCATTATCGTTCCTGACCACATTAAAACTTTTTCGTATTCGTCAGATACAGACGGTAATATATTATCCTTTTGAGATGTTACGTTTTTAAAAAATCAAGCATAAGGTAGGAAGGGTTTTGAAAATAGTTCACTTCGTACAAGGAAAGGAGGGGAAAACGATCCCCTTGGTCGAGATTTAATCCTGCCTTAAATCCCGTTAAGTTGTTTGAGACTCATCGCATTTCGGATAATGGGATTCAGAATATAATATGTACGTGTGTTACTGAAAAGTTTACCAACTACAAGGGAACGTCGGGAAACTCAATTAACCCAGCCAGAGGCTGTGCTTTCACAAATCGTTTCGCTCTAGAAATAATATTAATAATAAATAATTTTTTCTCGGAATTAGTTAAAAGATGTAAAATGAATTGGCATGCTTTACATAGCAAGATTTCTTCTTGGGGTCGTGCCGCTGACAAACTACTAAAGACAATAAAGATATAAGGAAACAGAAACTATTCGGACAGATGAAAATGGAAAAAATGTAACAAGATAAAGCTATTTTATGCATGTGGTAACGTCTACACTTGAGAAATGCATCATAGAAGGATCGTAGAATAACTATAATAATATACAGGTTAAAAAGTAAAACCAAATAGAACTAAAATTCTAACTAATTACATAGCTTAAGTCAGAATGAAATTAACAAAATTTAGCTGAATTAAACAATAATAAAAATGAGAATCCTTGACGACCTTTGTTCCTGTCCATAAGACACCTTTTTTGGAAAATATTACGTGCGTCGTGTAGTCGTAAAACTGGGGGGAGAAAGGCTAGAAAAATTCCTGTTCCTCCCGTGAGATCATAACCGTCCAAACCCGGCGGTAAATCATGGCGGACAGTTTTTACTGATTTAGGCCTCGCCTTCGAGGAACAGGTGGCGGCTTTGAGGTGAAGAGGGCAGTCAACAAGTGGGGTTGAGAAGTGCGTTGTTTCTCGAAGGTGTTGGATTTAGAGGCATGACATCAACATGCCTCGGTTTCCCCGTGGTCGCTCAGACACTGGTGGAAATTCAGCTATTTGCTTAATGGCTTCAAGGAACATGTTGGCCTGTTTCCAGGCACGTAGACACCCAACGGTTTAATTTCAGATATACCCACCTCATTTAATATTATTACTGGGTCGTCGATTCCATGATTAAGAACTTTTCCCTCATTCAGGTAATCCGGTGTTTTTGTCCAGGAAGATTTAATTTCTTTTGTGATATAATTCGTGCATCGCCTGGGATTATACTCATTTTTTTTGCGCTGAAACGCAAAATCCAGGCTACTATTTTAGAATTGAATTTTCCATTTTCGGCATTTTTTAGGTTTAGTGGGTTGAACATATCAAAGAAGACTGAGGCTTTTCCACAATCCGTATACTTGAGAAAAAGTAATTTTTCAGGAAAAACCAAAAAAACATTATTAAAGTTTTGGAACTAGAGCCCTCAAAATACGTGCTGCTTATTTCAAGAATATCGTGTTACATCGCCTACGTATTTGCTCCAGGCGAGTTAACTGTCTTGTTTTTTCTTGCATATTCTTGGATATTTAATTCATTTATATTTATTTAGTAATCAATATCCTTAAAAAAGTGCAAATATATGCCATTTTCTTAAAATATGAAAACTAAAATCTGAAATATTGTACCACTGAGGCAATAGTAGGGTAAAAATTTGATCACAATAGTTGTAAGTGTTAGCGACAAGGACATGAAATTGCATACAAATATAGCTTTAGCCATAACTGTTCGACATACATTCACAAACACGCTTGACTAATGAGTCATGTTGATAGAAGAGTGATTGAGAACAGTGTACAATATGGGGAGGTTTATCCCATTATTATATTGTGCATAAAATTCGTCTTAGTTTTTGAAACATAAATTTATATTTAAGAAAATCTAATGGTTTTTCCATCATCAATGGTATCTTTTTCACTATCATAAAGATAATCATTGATGCCAAATAATGACAATATGAAATAAGTAGGTGGACAGCAACCTCACAGCAGCTAAGTCATGCGGGTTTAACATAGGAAGGACGCCGTGTTCACACGTCGAACTTAGTACAATAGTTTCGACACTTATAATCTATTTACTTTTATTATTTGCGTGTAGAGATTAGTGACCGTTAATCGATAGTTATTCAGATATCGTGAGATGCGGTCGGGTGTGATGTAGGTTTCAGAAAAACATTTTCTTTATCGTGCCAACGTTCCGATTTTTATTGAGATCATCTTCAGGGCCTGGGATTTACAAACAATGTTTACATTTAACAAATACATTTAGGATGTAGAAAAGTGAATTTATACAATGCAAAATATATTTTATATTCAAACAAAGTATTTCAATTCACTCAAAGTGTTTGTCTTCTCTGTAATTGTGCCATCCTTGCGTGTCGTGTTGAGAGTGTCAGTGAGATTTTGCTGTTTTATGTTTATATTTGTTTGGTTTTGAAGGGGCGGGGAAGGAAGTCGGTATATAAAAGAAAATTTTGGGTAAGGCGTTGGCTTCTTTGAAGTGAAAAAAGCCGACAAAGGGGAACAATGTGTTGGTAATAGTTCGGCCAGATTATCCTTTCAGGATTATATAGAAAGGGGATAAATAGGAAAAGGAAAGCTAAATTGTTGGAAAATTAGACTATGTGAAAAGTATTTGATGTGTGGAATGTAATGTAATGATATATGTATGTTATCTATATTGTATTTGGTTAATGATATTGGCGTAGCTGCGACTGAGTTTACATGTATCTGTTCTGTAATTGATGCTGTGTTTATCTCTGTTGATATAAACCATTTCTAAGAAATTACATTTATATTTGTTTTGCTGTGTGTGTAATTTTTTTTTTGATTTTTGAAGTCGAAATTGTGTTGGTGTTCAAGATGGTGGGTAGCGAGTGCTGTAGGATTTTGCTTGGGTTTTTTAGCAATCATAGATATGTTGCTTTACTCTCTTGTCCAGATATTGGGATGTAAGACCGATGTAAGTTGCCGGTCAGTTTAAGTAGTTAATCTTGTAAATTACGTCAGATTTATTTGTTATTTGTGTGAGATCTTTAACTTTGGAAAAAAGTGTTTGGATTGTTTTATAATTTTTGAAAGCTATTGTGAAGTTATCGGACGAGAGAAATGTGTTTAATTTATGTGATAGGCCTTGAATAAATGGTATGGAAATGTATGCTTATTTGTTTGTATTTGGTATACTTAATGTAGTATTATTAGTAATAGTGGAATGTGTTAGTGTTGAGTTGTAGTTTTTGATTATTCTGTTAATTATGTGCTTAGGGTGGAGATTGTTATGGAGGATCTGTTTGTATATCTTTATGTTCTTGTGGTGAAATGATTCATGGCTCAGGGTAATCATTCTGTTCCATACAATAATAAACACGGCCAAAGGGTTACTTCACAGAATGATTACACTGAGCCATGAATCATTTCACCACAAGAACATAAAGATATACAACCAATACATACCATATAAAAACCAAACATATATAAACATAAAACAGCCAAATCTCACTGGCACTCCCAACACTACACGCAAGGATGGCACAATTACACAGAAGACAAACACTTTGAGTGAGTAGAAATACTTTGTTTGAATATAAAATATATTTTGCATTGTATTGGGTTGTCCGGAAAATAATGCAGGATTTTGGTATTAAACAAAAAAAAAGAAACTAGTTACTTTAAAGCAATGTTNAAACAGAATATTTTATATAGATTTTTTTAAATGAAAACTTAAAATCCTGCATTATTTTCCGGACAACCCAATATAAATTCAGTTATCCACATCCTAAATGTATTTGTTAAATGTAAACATTGTTTGTAAATCCCAGGCCCTGAAGGTGATCTCAATAAAAGATCGAAACGTTGGCACGATAAAGAAAATGTTTTTCTGAAACCTACATCACACCCGACCCCATCTCACGATTTATTATTTGCTAATCTTTTAATTGCATATATTTATGTCAATTGAACTATTTTATTATTTAGGAATATGCAAATATTTATAGCAAATTAAATTATATAACATAATAATTATTTAATTAACATATGGTTGGGGTTTGCGAGTGTATAAAGAAGTTGGCTCTTCTCACAGCTATTCTGTTTGGGTTGCAAAATTAATGTGTTTTAAACTTTGGCGGAGGATATTGCCAGATCCTAAGATCAATCAATAATTTCGAGGTTGTTGACAAACGGGGTCAGCAAGATCTCATGCTGCTAGTCAACTGTTTGTCAAAATATCAAGTCAGTAGGAAGACAGTAACCTCACAGCAGCTAAGTCATGCTGGTTTACCATACCAAGCGCGCCGTGTTCACACGTCGAACTTAGCACAATATTTTCGACACTCATAATCTATTTACTTTTATTATTTGCTAATCGTTTAATGGCACATATTTATGTCATTTGAAATACTTTATTATTTAGGTTTATGCAAATATGTGCAATAAATTAAATTTTATAATATAATAATTATTTAGTTAACGTTTGGTTGGGGTTTGCGAATGTGTAAAAGAAGTTGGCTCTTGGCACACAGCTATTCTATTTGGGTTGCAAAATTAATGTGCCTCAACCTTTGGTGGAGGATATTGCCAAATCCGAAGATCAATCACTAATTTCGAAGTTGTTGACAAACGGGGTCAGTAATATCTCATGCTGCAAGTCCGCTGTTTGCCGGGTCCATAATGTAAATATCAGTTTACTAAAGCGGTATTGCTCATTAGGGCAGACCGATTTCTCAGTTAGTAATAAATTCGGACGAGATTGGGCCAGGGGGCCTCAGGTAATCAAGTGTGGGCGCTTTGACCAACCTACCGAGATAATTGACGTGCGGTGCCAGGCACAGGATCAACGCCGGCGATGACTGGAAGAGCAGTCGAGATACCCGGCCTGATTTTATCGATTGATTGTTAATTATCGTTTTCCAACAGGAAAATATCTCGGTACACGTACTAAACATTATAACGGGTTTTGATCGTTATCGGATATGTCGGGCGGGAGTTGGCCGAATAAATTAAAAACTTGGAATGTTGGAATCCATTATAAATCCATACAGAAAAGATAACGTCCCCGCAGAACAATTATCAACTTTCTCTGCTTAAACTTCAGAAAGAATCAGAGCTCATTACCATTTCGGTCCGTTATTAGCATTATTTAGTGGCTCTTTTCGTTCATTTTTAATAAGGCAATTTACATAATATAACATTGTATTGATAAAATTGCTCCATACATGTTTCTTATTAATAAATGATAAATCCAAATGTGTTTATCATATCATATAATCCTTTCTATTCAATCTAATTTTGCAAAGTTTTAGCTAATGGTAAAGAAGTATAAATTCTGCGAACAATTATTTATCAAATTATTAAAACTAATGTTTTTAATTTATATCTTTTTAGTGCAAAATATTTTCAAAATTTCCAAAACAGTACAAAACACACGTTCCTAAAATAAGTGTAATAGACTTAACCTGGGTTTATATTAGGGGCAACATTAATCTCCAAGCAAATAAGCCTATTTTGAAGAAAAAAATTTTCTTTGTGTAAAAATATGTGGTGTTTAGTGACCTTTAGTTGATGATTATTTGTAGATCGTGACATACGGTCTGGTGTGACGTAGGTTATAGAAACCAATTTCTTTATCGTGCCAACGTTTCGATCTTTATTGAAATCATCTCCAGGACTTGGGATTTATAAACATTGCTTAAATTTTCCAAATACGTTAGGATGTGAAAAAATGACTATACAATGCTTGGAATTTAGATTCAATCAAATTATTTGTTTTCTGTGTAGATGTGTCGTTGTTGTTGAGAGTGCCAGTGAGATATTGATATTTTATGTCTATATACGTTGGATTTTGAAAGGATGGGGAAGGAAGTCTTTTTGGACTTTTTTAGCCTGTTTTCGTTGAGTATAAAATTTTCATATTTTACGTGCTTTAAAAAAATAAAAAATCAAATCAGCACAATTTTGAAATCAATTGTCTGTCCAATGCCAAATTTTATTGGTTAAATACAATTTAAAAATAAAATTGGTAATTTCGTTTTGTCACCGAGTGGATGAATGATAAAAAATAGCCAAATGTTGTCTACAATGAGAATGACAAAACGCGAACGAAAACCATCCGACGGACCCAGACAACAATAAATGAACGGATGGATATTATGGTAAATCAATGCGACTATTTAGATATGTTACGGCCTGAAGATGTATTCAGCCATAGAGGCGGTTGAAACGATGTACCAAGATAATATTTCCAGGCTTACCTTTTATCCTTTATTGAGCTATCGTCCAGACACCGTTCTGCTAGTGAGGATTGGCTCGAAGTCCCTTTGCCTCTGAAAAAACATTCTTGGGCAGTCGCTCGATCTTAATCGACCCAACCGATGAAAATGGAGAAACTATGTGTTTAATGAAGAAATTCGCAAACAATAGAAATGATACGTGAAAAAATAACGGGAAGTTGAGTAAAACTTGGTGCCGCGGATGATGTACGGAGACAGATAGTCTAAAATCAAAAGCCTAACTTCCCTTGGTAACTTTCGGGTAACAACAAGGCGGCCAATGAAATGTGGTGTGTGTGTGAATTAATTAGCGATAAAGGTGTGCTTCTTCCCAAATCACCGCGAGGATCACTAGGTCAGTCTGAATGAACACGTTCCATCTAGGTTATATGGAATTTACTAGCATGAAAGGTACGGTTTTCTCCCAATCACACCAAGGAATATGGAATACTTCAGACAGTGGAAATGAATTCTAGTGTGATTTCTTGTCCATTAGTTCAAAGGAATACCGAATAATCTAGGGCAGTGTGATGGAAGTCTGATGTATGTGAATGTAATAGATTTAAATTGACTAATTTCGTGGTCCGCTTGACCAATTAATATATTACAATTAATTAAGGTTTTTAGTTGAGATAGAAAATCCAATGGCACGAGCGGGATTCGAACCCACGATCTTCGGCTTGATACGCCGCTACTCTACCACTTGATCTATCGTGACCTCCATCCAATCGGACACCAACTTCCCACCTCAACCGCACCTTTGCGATTTTTTATCTCAACTAAAAACCTTAATTAATTGTAATATATTAGTTGGTCAAGCGGACCACGAAATTAGTGAATTTAAAGATTTAAAATGAAGCTTTTTCTTTCTTCGTAATTCTTCTCTAAAGCTCTCCGTGGCCATTTCACTTGTCGTCGAGAATCCAATCCGTTTACACGACATTTGAAAAATGGCAAAAAGGAGGGAAAATTCAAAAAGTGCGGTTGAGATGGGAAGTTGGTGTCCGAGTGGAACGAGGTCACGATAGCTCAAGTAGTATAGCAGCAGCTTATCAAGCCAAAGATCGTGGGTTCGAATCCCGCTCGTGCGATTTTTTATCTCACCCTAAAACCTTAATAAACTGTAATAGATTTAGTTGAACGGAGTGGCTTCTTCCTCAATCATTCTGGAGTATTAAGAACTCTGGCGCAGGGTGACTGAACGATAATTTATTAGCGTGAATGTACGATTTTTTCCCCTATCACCCCGGGAAATATCGGATATTCTGAGCCAACATACATGGCTACTCAATTATCGAATATTAAGTACTCTGAGACAATATGAATGTTAACTAGGCTAATCTGTTTTTAAACTATATATTTTAATGATATGTGTAAAATTTATATGTTATACATGATATGTACAATTTAACTTTCACTGGCAATGCCCTCAGGTACAGCATAATGGCATCAGGAGAAACAGTCAAAGCCCGTTTTATTACTTTTTCCAAAACTTACAAACAGGTATAACAATTTAGAACTATAGATGTTGTTTGTTAGTCGGTGGTTGGATAAACTAACTTAAAAATCGTGAATTAAAATAGTCTGAAAGAAAACAGTTTTAACAACAGTTTCGACGTCCTAATGAATAGAATGTATTATTCGAAAGCTCGAGGAGGAAACTGTCTTCTTTCTAAATTTCTTTCTGATTAATCTATGCACAACTACTATATTGAAAGCTGTTATGTTGCTTATTAAAACTGATCGTTTTGAATAATGTATGTAATGTAATTCATTACAATGATGCAAAATTTAATACCAATCATCATGGATGTACTGCTAAATAAAAATTACTAGGGATGACAGACATCACTTTTCAGTTTATTTTTGTATTTAGCTCAATTAACTATTTTATTATAGTTTATTTGATATATGTCGTGTCGGGCACAGGTGGCAGTTGAATGCTTTTCCGAATATCATGGACTACTTATCCACAAGTAAACAATTAAAATTAACATATCTTTAAGCCAGCCGGTTTAATATGCATTAAAAGCTCGTAGGGAAATGTATCGATCGGCGCTCGGGGAATAGATAATTTATGTGTCAGTGTCACTCTGGAGAATCGGGCGCCCTCCAAGGATTAGGAAGGGGCGTCCAATTATCAGATGGATTCACTTAGCTGCTTAATCAATTCAGTATAAACTGTTTTAGACGCTCCGATTTCAGCGGCATTAATTTTTACCGTGTAGCTATGAGGATTGAACGCAATTTGAAACATTTCCCGAGTTGAGAACGACTGAGTTAGCTACACCTAATATTTTTTTCGTTTCAACGAATATTCTAATTTTTCGATTTTAAATAATTACAAAAGAATGTAAATTAACATTTCCCACAATTTGGCTCAAAATAAATTTTTTTTATTGTATATGCGAACGAATTTTAATCAAGTTTATTTATATTTAAAAAAATATTAAAAGAAAGCTGTGATAAGAGTTTTTGTTTGATCAAAAACAACCATTATAATATATATTCCAATTTAATCGATTTTTAATGGTTTATAGAGTTCCAACAATAGGGGTCTAAACTGGATTCAGGGTATTTTCTGAAATGTTAGACCGTAATCTTCAAAAACGCACTAAGAAAACCCTTCAAAACCCTATAAACATATGTCGGCACAACATAAACATAGATGAAAACAAGAAAGAAAAGACAGAAAAGCCTTGGTAAAATATTTGGACTGTAGACATCATCAGTTACCGTAATTATTCAGAAATCGTGAGATGCGGTCTGGTGTGATGTAGGTTTCAGAAAAACATTTTCTTTATCGTGCCAACGTCTCGATCTTTAATGAGATCATCTTCAGGGCTCAAAGTGTTTGTCTTCTGTGTATTTGTGCCATTCTTGCGTGTCGTGTTGAGAGTGGCCCGCTACACAACACGCAAGAATGACACAATTACACAGAAAACATACACTTTGAGCCCTGAAGATGGTCTCAATAAAGACCGAAACGTTGGCACGATAAAGAAAATGTTTTTCTGAAACATACCTCACACAAGACCGCATCTCACGATTTCAGAATAATTATCGATTAACGGTCACTAATCACCACACATTCCTATAAGTAATATTGAAATGATCGACACAAATCACCTAACTTTATCAGTATGTACATTCAATATGTACAGCAAGCACTGCTGCTGGAGGATGTATGCTAGAAAAACCAGCGTTTCAAGTGACGTGGCGATATTTTGGGATAAAAAAGTGTAGATGATATTTGAGCAGTATAGTTTGTATTGTCAAAAGACTTAGTCTTAATCTTTTGGATCAGCCCATTGATAAAAGGAATTTTGATATTTGTGTGAACAGAAAGGTTTGTGATAGGTTAAATGGCGCCATTAAAATCTATGACAATTTGGTGGTTGGCTTTGGATTGAAAACATAGAATGCTCTGGATATTGGATGGCAGTAGAGTTTCACTCTACATGTTCAATGTGGTAGCAGTATTATTTTGTACAGAGTAAGGGGGGTTTTGATGTAGAAAGAAAGATCTCGAATTTAAAAAAAAAGACTAGTTGCCTTAGCCCTCTGCTACGTTTTTATCTCATCTTGTTCTCTAGGCATATTCTTAACTATCTGACCAGAGTGGAAGTCGGCACCTCGTATTTATGTTTGTCCAGAGGAGGGCAAAACCTTTACAACACTTTGCCACCAGTCATTGATATTCTCAAAATTTTCGTATTTGCTGGAGATTGCTTTGATAGGATTGGAGTCAGAAAACAAAACTTCCATATCATCCGAAAATATGGTAATTATTGTATTGGGATGTATAGGAAAGTCAGCAGTGTAAATGGTATAAAGCATGGGACCAACAACGATCCCTTGTTGTAGCAAAATTATAATAGCCGAGAAAAGTAATTAAGGTCTATTTTAATTTGGCAATCTAATACATAATTGTCTATATGTTGTAAACTGTACATACTTAAAACAGGTTGGTCATTTATCCATTAAAATGTAATTAATGATTAATAATCTGAACGTAGGTAGGTGCAGGTTCTTGCAACTAGGACAAGAAAAACCTCAAGATCCTTCACCAACGAACCACTCGAAAAGCTGTGGAGGCTGGTTAATAGCCTGAAGCTTGCCAGTAAGTTATACTTATCTGTTTTAGGTCGAGGTGCAGTAGGCCTTGTGGCCGCCTATCTTATCCCTATCCCCCTATCCCTGTCGCTATTCTGAACATCGGGTTTTCTCCTTATATCTTTTAAAAAATAACCTTAATAAAGTAAAATTTGCATGAAAGTTATAAAAAAATGTTATCGTATTTCAAAAAACAAAAAGAACACGATTTAAACTTTTTCGCATCACAATAATTGTCCATCTTATTTAATTTTTAAAAGTAAAAGATACCATTTGCTTTTTTTATGAAACGACGTTAAATGTTTTAAAATATTGTACCGATATTTATTAATATCAATAAATATTTATAATTATCAATGAAGGGTTGGTGCTTACTAAGTTTTGAACGTTGAAATGACGACTTCTCACTCGGACACTCAATGGTACTGAGTTTGAATCTCAGCTGTCCTGATTTCAAACCCAGGGTAGGTACTTATAGAATAAAAGGACTTCTTTTAAAAACAACAACACCCCACGGGTTGATTAAAATTTTGTTGTTCTAAACCTCTGTAAAAAATTAATATTAAAAAAAAATAATCATTATGATATTAACTTTTTTTTTTCGACAAATCAAACAAATGGTAAATGTATTGAAAAAAAATATAACGCCAGGTATATCTTACCTAAATATTTAAATTTATTAAAAAAATTCAATATATCATTGTTGCTACCATGTAAAACTATCGAATGAGGAAAAATTCGTTTTTTTAAATTCGATATTTTTTCTTTGCATTGGGCATGACAAATCTCGTTAAAAACGTTAAACCTTTAGCCCTTTAAAAAAATGGCAATACAGATCTTTGATAAAGTATCAAACATGAATCCTTTTCTATTTGCTACTCTCATTTAAGAATGGGATATGCAGTTTTACTCTTTTTGCATCTAATAGTGATATTTTAAGACTGCTGCTATTGTAAGAATATGGCATATCTGTCAAGTAAATATTGTAAGTACTATTAAAAGCATAACTGCTTTGAATAATGTCAAATTTGACATGCTTGATAGATTGAAAGGCATATTATTTATACATCGACTATATTTAGTTGTCTATTGACCAAATAGACAATAATTTAATCTTTTCAATAAATTAATCTTTTTACGTAAGAGTTTGGTTGAAATGAAAAATTAATTGCCACGAACAGGAATCGAACACACGATCTTCCGCTCATACGCCGCTCCTCTAACCACATGACCTATCGTGAGATGAAGAGTTGGTGCCCGAGTGGATCGAAGTCACGATAGCTCAAGTGGTCGAGCAGTGGTGTATGTGCGGAAGATCGTGGGTTCGATACGCGCTCGTGGCACTTAATTTTTCATTTCAAACAAATTTCCAGATTAATTGTTTATTAATTAGGTAATCTTATACTGATAGGTCTCAATATCACCCAAAAAGCTTAAAAAATATGACATTTTGGCACAGTGTTGATTTTTGATTAATTACAAAAAGCATTTTTTGCTTTTCTATAACAAAGATTTTAAATTTCCATAATTTCCCGCGGTTTCTAAGGAATTCAGGGTGAGTCTAACTTCCGTTCTTCCTTATATTTTTTATAGAGTCGATTTTGTGAGAAAAAACCCGACAAACATGCATTTTTATTGTTTATGTGGAGAGTTTGGATCAGACTCTTCAGGATAAATGAATACGGTTAGATACTTAACTATTTCAAAATAGCAAGATACTCATCAATGCAAATTTTGTGAAGGCTTTTTGACGCTAAATTAAACTGTCTAAATTGTTTTTAATTTAAAGAATTCTCATGTTATACGCAAAAAACGTTTTTCCAAACGGAGTTTTTAGTATAAACCAAATCTTTTGCAACTTCTCGATCAATCACAAATTTATTTATTTAGCATAGTATTTAGCATACTTGCTAATAGTATCACAATGAAAAATTGTGCAATAATTTCCTCAAATAACAACGAATCGAAGGATGCTTTGGATGTAGCCCATCAAAACGCGATACAGCCTGGAGCAAATTTCATTTGACATTTTGACGACTTGCATAATAACTCGAAGAATGTAAATACTAAGTTTAGTGTGATGGTTTTTGAAACAAGTATTAAATAGGTATCAAATCATTTCAATTTTTTTGTGATTATTCAAAAGCCTCAAAGATCAACAATTCAATTTCTATTTACGTTTTGTTTGTTAAACATTAATTTATTTATGTTTGTATTTGTGGAACGAAATTTTCCCCAGGCTGAATCTTGCTATAATGAGTTATAACAAAGCGTAGTGTCTGTGCCATTTGAAGAAATTTTTGAGGCATTTTCCTTTTTGATAACACAAGCAATTCATTTGTTATAAAAAAAAAATAAATGAATAAATCGAAGATTCGAGAAGATTTCGTTTATTCAAAAAACAGTGAACGGAAATGGTTTTTTACGAATAGCTTTCGAACAATTTTTCCAAATTAAAACTGATTTATTGAAAGATTTATGGTAAAATCGGCATTGATGAGTATTTTGCATTTTGAAATAGTTAAATTTCTATTCTTATCCGGTTATTCTGAAAAGTGTGATCAAATTTCTTTGTTTTATGAGAAAAACTATATATATAGTCCAATTAAAAATCCAATTAAACATAAAAACTCATAGTTTCTATTGGTCATTTTTTGTGTTTTGCACTACTACATAAATTACTTATCTAAAAGCTCTTTAAAAGTAGTTCAATTAACACTTAAGAAAAATGTTTTAAAATAAACACGAACAATCATTTTATTTTAAGAAACTCAGATATTTATTCTTCAAATATGTAAATATTATGTCAGTAAATAAACCGTTAAAAAAATCTTTAATTTTAAATCCTCGTCTTCAAAGACCGCGCCAGTCATGCGTATTACTCTTTTTATATGTTGCACCTATAAAAGATTTTTACGGCGCTTGTCTGCGATAAATTTCCGGCATGCGTGAAATCGTGGGGACGTCGAATTTCCGCGGAGATGCGTCCCAACGGCGGGCAGGGGCGGCGTCTTGTCGGCTACCTGTTGAAACCGCCCCCGTGTGTACATAGCAACCGTCCGAAACCGCCGTTTACAATGCGATAACATTTCGTTTTATGCTTTGCCGTCGGAAAGTGCCAGACTTTGTCAATAAAATATCATATAGTCAAAATTTTACGATAAAATCGATAAAATGCATTTTTCATTTTACGTAGTTGATGGTTTTCCATGTATGAAGGAGTACAGATAAACATATTTTTGAAAAATCTCGTATTTGTAATTTGACCACTATCTCTAACTAAAATTAACTTTGTTAAAAAAATTGACGTGGGAAATACAATATTGATTTATACACTTGGAACCTTCTCTTTACAGGCATTTCACAGCCTTTTTGATCCTTTCTTGTTCATTGAGATAATATGTCACACATATTTTTATAACAAATATATTAATTTATTGTACATATTAGTGGTTTTGATTGGCATTGATTTTTACATGTTTTTTGATATTTTGACAATACCAAATACGACATTCTTGACTTTCTTCATATAGTTAAAAATATTTCAGAATTTTGACTTTCTTAGTTCGTTCATTAAACTACCTTTTTTCAGAATAAATATACACTTTACAGACATTTTTTTGGATTTAAATAACATCCTTGTTTTTAGAAGCATTTTAATTGAAAATTTTTTGTTTATGGATTAATATATTGAAAAATATATATTAATTTTTGCTTACAACTCAGACACTCTAATTTATGTACCCATTAGGGAAATATTTGCTAGAATACTTGTTATTTGGATTAACAAAAAAAAAACACAAATTATATTTGTTGTTTTATTGTTTATGATCGTTGTGATCTCATTCTAGGTAGAAAATTTTAACGTTCTTTAAAAATTAGCATGTCTTTTATGTAACAAAATTATATAACGCTTGCTTTATATGCATGACAATTATGTGGAATGTATAATGGAGTGTGTTTTTGTCAATTTTGTATTTATTTTAAGTTTAGGGCAACTTTTGTGTGAAAAAGACTGAATTTTGAATAGAATGACAGTAGAATCTGTTGAATTGAATGTTGGGCCTGTCGGATTGTTTACCTGAACACGTGGAACAGCATGAAAGTTTGTTGTCGCCGTTGATTGATCGGGAAATGAAAAAAGCCACCCTCCGCCTTATCTCTTATCAGTGGATCTCCGTTGGAGTCGCGTGGCCGTCCTGTCACGTCGGCCCTCGATTTCGGATCTTGCGGGTTGTAACTCAATTACACAAATCAAACAGAGGAGTGGATCTGAACTCGGGGATGGTCGGGGCCGTTGGATGGGGGTGGTTTAGGTGGGGCCACTGACGTCAGCTAGGCGGGGCCACGCATGCTCACCCTCCGGCCCCACACCTGGTTCAGGTAATGCCGACACCGCCAGGCCACGCGCTCCCAAAGTGCCCAACCCAATTAGCCGGGGATTGCACGGAGCATTTCTTGGCCGGTTGGCCCTTTCATGGGTCCTCCGGGCCGCGCTGTTGCAAGGGGTGCCGGCGGGGCAAACAGCGTGAAACCTTCCGGGGGCGGGTGGACGCCGCTCCCCTCGGAACCACAACCTGTGGCTCTGAATTAACATCCTATTCGTAAATCGTACCCTCATCAAGAAACATCTTCTTTCATATTAAAAGTGTATATATATATATATATATCGCTCTTTTTTTTAAGTTTCTTTGAAAACAAATCTTCTATTTTCATGTACTTAACAAATGTAAGAACAAGGACACCAGATTTTTAACGTCAATAATTTCTATCCTATCCAACAGATTCATTAATCTATGATTTATTGAATGAAAACGAACATAATTAAATTGTTATTCTGCCTCAACGTAAAAATCTGTAAAATTTAAATATATGTGTGTGTTTGTTAGTGATCTGTTTTTCATAATTTGTTGAAGTCGTGATGAGCGGTCACGAATGAGGTTGTTTAGAAAAACACCTTTTCCATTTTTTGCCGACGTTTCGAACTTTATTCTTCTTATTCTTTATTCGACTACACTCTCACACAAAGCCAATATGACAGCTCAAGAATAGGATCACACTTTATGTCCTGAAGATGACTGGTATAGTTTAGAAAAACACCTTTTTCACTTTTTGCCGACGTTTCGACCTTAATTTTTATTTTACAATTAATTTAGGTTTTTAGTTGAGATAAAAAGTCAGTGTCACGAGCGGGATTCGAACCTACGATCTTCGGCTTGATAGGCCGCTGCTCTACCACTTGAGCTATCGTGAGCTCGGTCCAATCGGACACCAACTTCCCATCTCAACCCCACCTTTTGAATTTTCCCTCTTTTTTGCCATTTTTCAAATGTCGTGTAATTAATTTGATTCTCGGCGACAAATGAAATGGCTACGGAAAGCTTTGGTGAAGGTATACTTCATTTTAAATTTATTAAATTCACTAGTTTCGTTGACCGCTTGACCAATTAATATATTACAATTAATTGGTCAAGCGGACCACGAAACTAGTGGACTTAATTTTTTTTAAATTTATTTATTTATTTTTTTTTTAAATGCAGGGCTGCTGGATTCGAACCCGGGACCTTTACCGTACAGTGATGAGCGCCGTCTTCTATAGGACCACACTTTATGCCCTGAGGAAGACTGGAGTAATTTAGAAAAAAAACCTTTTTCATTTTTAGCCAAAGTTACGACCTTCATTCCGGTCATCTTCAGGGTACAAAGTATGGTGCTTTTCTTGAGGTGTCATATTGGTTTTGTGTGAGAGTGTTGCCGAATAAAAAATAAGAAGAAGAAGTATAGACGTCGAAACGTACGCTAAAAATGAAAAAGGTGTTTTTTTAAACTCTCCTCCGACTTCAACAAATTTTAATAGACTATTATTTTTGTAAAAGAGATACAAGATTATAAAGCGCCCAAGATTTGATGTTATAATTAAAAGATACTATTAAATTGTTTATATCGAAATATCATGTACTGCATATTCAGGAGTTCGAAATAGACAAAGTTTACACACAAAAACATAGAGTCAGTTACAAATTGAGACGCCAAAATGGCTGCAGGTTAAAATATATGCGTGAAAAACCAGTAAAAGAACAAAAGAGGGCCGACGATGACCTCAGTTGTTTATCAGACAATAAACCTTCTAGACTTTGGAGAATATATGATATACGTATGAGTGTAAAAATGTGTGGTGTTTAGTGACCTTTAGTTGATGATTATTTGTAGATCGTGAGATGCGGTCTGGTGTGACGTAGGTTATAGAAAATCATTTTCTTTATCGTGCCAACGTTTCGATCTTTATTGAAATCATCTTCAGGGCCTGGGATTTATAAACGTTGTTTAAATTTCAAATACATGTAGGATGTGAAAAAAACGCCACACATTGAGTGTAGTGCAGAATACATTTTTCCCTGTGTGTCTTCTAAAATTGGATTTAAATTTCGAAAGAAAGAGATTTATTTTCTTTAAAAAATAGGCGATGAATTTATACAATGATAGAAATTTTAGACACAATCAAAGTATTTGTACTCACTCAAAGTGTTTGTTTTCTGTTTTATTGAGTCTAAAATTTCTAGCATTATATAAATTAACTTTTTTCACATCCTACATGTATTTGTAAAATTTAAACAATTACAATTAATTAAGGTTTTTAGTTGAGATAAAAAAGTCAACGAGCGGGATTCGAACCCACGATCTTCGGCTAGATACGCCGCTGCTCTACCACTTGAGCTTTCGTGACATCGATCCACTCGGACATCAACTTCCTTTCTCAACTCCACCTTTTGAGTTTTCCATTTCGCCATTTTTCAAATGTCGTGTAATCTATTTGATTCTCGGCGACAAATGAATTGGCCACGGAGAGCTTTAGTGAAGTATACTTCATTTTAATTCATTAAATTCACTAATTTCGTGGTTCGCTTGACCAATTAATATATTACAATTAATTAAGGTTTTGAGTTGAGATAAAAAAGTCAATGGCACGAGCGGGAGTCGAACCCACGATCTTCGGCTAGATACGCATGAAAAATGGCAAAAAGGAGGCAAAATTCAAAAGGTGAGGTGGAGATGGGAAGTTAGTGTCCGAGTGGATCGAGGTCACGATAGCTCAAGTGGTAGAGCAGCGGCGTATCAAGCCGAAGATCGTGGGTTCGAATCCCGCTCGTGCCATTGACTTTTTTATCTCAACTAAAAACCTTAATTAATTGTAATTTATTAATTGGTTATAAATCCCAGGTCCTGAAGTTGATCTCAATAAAGAATAAAAAAATGTTTTTCTAAAACCTACGTCACACTAGACCGCATCTCATGATCTCCAAATAATCATAGGATTGTAAAGTTGTGGTTTGTCTTAATAACCATGCACATCTTACTGAAAATCTAAAACACGTTTTATAGATCAACACAGTGACCGACATTCATCAAATCGCGGACTCTGTTTATCGTAAATGATCAAAACATTTCCACACCCAATATTTTTGATTATATTATTGTTATAAGGCACTGAAAGTTAATTTTACCGTTATTTAAATTATTGACTTATCGCATTTTGTATGTAACGCGTCTGTTCGATGGAAAGGGTGAAACTTGGAGTGGGCTAAAAAATATAACATTAATTTCCAGGCGGATAAATCTGACCGCCCACCGTCAAATTAGCAACTCTAAAATAAACATGCGCCTATGTTAATGCCCTTCTATAGAATCAAATCGATGAGCTGAATTTCACATGCCGGTTGTTTACGAAAGCTCCGCCTCGCCCCGTCTGTTTTGCTACTAATTCGTATAAATGCCAGCCAACATCAGACCCTTCCGTAAATATAATTTTACTCTCGATCGGTGATTTTACAGTTGTATTTATATTATTGAAAAATTCCGCCGGCGGTGTTTATCTTGGAACAACTTCCTGCCCCTTTTCCAATGTTGAAAGTTCTCAGTTGAAAATAGATTTCCGTGTATATTTTTATATCGTTCCGAATACTAAATATACAAAACAAACTGACAATCGGCAAAATCGATAAAATAATAATTCGTACTTGATCTGTCGGTTATAATGCAAAATCGAACGGTTAAACGTGAATTCCGGCTGCTACTCTGTGACCTTTTGATTTGAATCGACTGTCGAAAGCGAACACGTTTCGTTTGTTGTTTCTCTGGCCCAATTTTGATCAAACTAACGTCAAATTTTTGATTGTTCAAGCGAAAAGACAGATCACACAAACCGACATTCATCAAATAGCCATCCCTTTTGCCAGCAATCCGTGCAGTTCGACTAGATTGGAGCGATCGTCATACCGTCAAAGGCTAACACACGGACCTTATAATTTACTTGTAAGAAAAACAAACTCTTCGAACTTCATAAAAATTATTTAACGTTATACGGAATTAATAAAAACCTACATATTTTAACGATTGACCCATTCCTCTGCTGATGATAAGATCCTTAACCCTATTGTGATTTAGCAACTAGCCACAAAAGATGATACAATCCTTTTTAAAAAGATAGTTCCTACTCACAGTACGTTGTTTTACAACGATCAGGATTTAGAGCCTTTTAGCTCATCATCAGGTTGAAGGACTTCTACAACCACCTCTCTCGACATGAATTGCCAAAGTGAACCCGCTGTACCTCCGCCAACGCGATGTTCCAATTACAAGCTGATTTTTTTAATGGCGCTCAATTTGAACGTGCGAAACGCGGAAATTATAACACAAATAAATATTATACTAGTAAATACTTAATATTATTAAATTACTATAAAAATAATAACAATTAAAATAATTAGTTTAATTATTTGGATGTTTGATATTATTTATGTACATATTTAAAATGGGAGGTAAATCAAAATCTGTTATATTATTAATGCATTTATCACCATATTCAATTTTACATTTTTTAATTTCAAATTTCTCAAACCAATCTAATTCTTTCCCTTTTTTGAAACTATGTAACACTCTTGTATTTAGATTTGAATTGAAATTGTTTTGTTTCTTTTAGATGGTCCTTAAATTCCGAAAATTTGCTCGATTTAGGCAAGTGTTCTTTTACTCTTGTTTTTATTTCTCTACCGCTTTGTCCTATATATTTAATATCACAATCATTACACTTGAGTTGGTAACCCCGCTTTTTGCCAAGTTGTCTACTTTGTATTTAGGTTTTGAGAGGATGTTTTTAAATGAATCCGTACTTCTAAAAGCTAGGAACTATCTTTTTAAAAAGGATTGAACACCACGCTCACTTCATCATTTATCATTTCTATTAAAGATGATACATGTTAAAATAGATCCTTAATGAGTCCAAATGTGTGGTGTTTAGTGACCCAGTTAGTTAATGATTATTTGGAGATCGTGAGATGCGGTCGGGTGTGACGAAGGGTTTAGAAAAACATTTTTTTAATCATGCCTACGTTTCGATTTCGATTGAGATCATTTTCAGGGTTCAAAGTGTTTGTTTTCTGTGTAGATGGGTCATTCATTCACGACACACACGGATGACACATCTACACAGAAAACAAACACTTTGAGCCCTGAAGATGATCTCAATCGAAATCGAAACGTAGGCATGATTAAAAAAATGTTTTTCTAAACCCTACGTCACACCAGACCGCATCTCATGATCTCCCAAATAAGTACAAAGTTTGGTGGAATAATATACCAGGTATGAGGCACGCAAAATGATTCATAACCGCAAAACATACGAAGGAACTGCTGGAAGGCAACTGCAACCGAATCAGGATTCTGGCTGACTACTGATAGTGCACTACTACTGAAGAAGGCACATACATCGGCTATAAAGACAGAAGACGCACAGTGCAAATACTGCCAGGAATAGGAGGCTACAGAAAAACACTTTTTTTTGTTAAAGTCTTTGTAAGTGTAGATTTTTGCAACTAGGAGAGGAAAAGCCATTGGCAAGTCTTTGAAAGTAGATTACCAACCTGAAGTTGGCCAGTGAATTTAAAAATAATAGAAGAGCACAACTAAGTTCTAGGTGCCGAAGGCCTTATGGCCACAACTTTTATCCCTACCCCTAGTAGTTTTAACAACATTACCTATAAGAAAATACAAAACGATAAAATTTTATTATTATGATAGTTTAACATTTTGAAGTTTGAAACATTTCCCTTCCAGTTTGTTTTTTATCATGTATCAGAGTTATGTTGGTTATTTTGACTGTTCAATCTTGAACAACTTCGATTGTGACATGCAATGTGCATTAATAAACTTTATTATATTTGTCATGTTTTTACTTAATTAAATTTATTTTCAATTAAAAGATACCGTGATTAAAATTGGACGTTAAAAACAGGAGTGTCCGTTGTTATTTTTTCCTCTCTTCTGGCGCTGATGCAATATCTCTAAATAAAGCGCTCCTGGATTTCCTTTAATCGATTTTTGCGGCCAATCCCTCCGGCAAAGAGGGAAAAAAGAAGATTGGACAGGTCCCTGCGGATTACAAGCGGAACGGATGCACCTGTAGGGCAGGACGGGCCCTTTTTCTTTTCGCCAAACGCGCCTTTATTAACCGCGGGCCTAGAATCGGCGAATGCAATAAACCGCAGTTCTGTGTTTTTTTTTCTTTTCCACCTCGTCCCGGGATTATTTTTATATTCGATGTTTCGACAATCGGTATCAACGGACAAAAGGATAATCCGATTTTCCCTTTTGACCCTTGTTTTTGTTCCAGATTACCACCCATTGAAGCATTTCCGATGTGTTTTTAACGCATCCAAAATTGGAATTTTACTTTTTTTATACAGTCCTCTTATTCCCCTTTTTCTCCTACAGAAACAAACAAATAAATGACAATTACGTTAGTCATAAGGTACTTTTACAAATTATTACAATAATCCAAAACAATGTGCTTCGAAACAATTGATTTATTCTAGCCTGTAAAACGAAGAATAAGCGTGTTGTAGAATATACACTGATGGACAAAATACCACCCATAAATTTTAATATAGATAGGTTTATTCATATATCGTATACCGAAAAAAGGTTCTTTTGATTTTAATGAACATAAGAAAAAGATTATTAATTCTAATTGGCTAATTCTAAAAGAGCCATTTATTTAGTAGAGCAATAAATCAACAATATTAAAAATAAATAAAATAAAAATGTAAAAATCAACTTGTTTGTCCCCTTTATTGCTGAGTATTTATCGTCCGTTAAACACCATTGAATTTCTTGGAAAAGATTGCTGATAAAATCTTGATGAATTCTTTCCCATGCATCAAGAACAGCTGTTTTCAACTCTTCTAGGTTGTTAGGATTTGGGTTTCGACGTCGTACTCTTCGTTTAAGTCGGTCGATTGGCTCAAATCTAAACTTCGAGCTCGTCACACCAAGCACTCAGTTCTAACCTCTTTCAGGTAATCATACTCAATAAATGCTCTAAGGAGCCTGGCCTTATCCTGTATTAGAAAGCACCACCAGAAATGGCACTACATTATTTTCAGTTATCCCTTGTAAGTACCTCTGTGAAGTTAGAGATCTTCCTCGCATAACAGGTGCCATTAGGTTCTGGTCTCCAAAGAAATGCCACACCAAAAACTGACCCACCGTAGAATGCCACCTGAGGAACCATAGAGCATGAGGCTTTGTCCTGAACTTCTCCATATGAAATCATGCCCATCTGAAGATATAAGGCCAACTCACATTTGTAAAGAGAACTCGTCCTCAATCTTCTAATATCCAATTCACAGGTGAGAATTTTTTTTTTTTTTTGAGATGTGGTAAGAAGAGGTATACGATCCGGGTGACGAGCCCTGACGTCATTTTCATTGTACCTTATTCTTATAATCCTGAAGGAAATGGAAACAGCCTGATGACGGATGGATCTATCGTCTCTCCCGTACGTAGACAGTGTGAAGCTCTGTTGAGCTCAATGTAGCTTCCTATTTTAAAATAATTTTCCTTCAGTCTCTTTGCACGCTGGCTTTACCACCTTGAACTTATTTTCATTAAGCCTTCTTCCTACAGTCCTGGAGCGAATCGAATCTTATCAGATTTCTTATCTCATTTCTCTTAATGGTGCGGTTTCGTACAGCTTGATGATGGGTGAATCTATCGTCTCTCTCGTCCGTAGGCTTAGGTCAATCTGTACTCGATTTCTAGTGTGAAGACCTGTTTCTCTGAAGCACCAAAGAACCTATATTATTGTATAATACATTGATTTATATATACTTTATATTCAATGAAATTTATGATTTATTTATAATTTACTTCATAATATACTTTATATATACTTGATGGATGTATACTGCTTTACATATACATTGATATATCAGTCACCCTGGCGACTTCGTGCAGCCTGTATTTTTCTTCTATTATGACCCTGATAATGTCATACTCACTTAAATACCTGACTTGGGGCCATTGAAATAAAGGTTTATGAATAAGAATAATATCAAATGAAATCAAGGAATTAAAAAGATTAACTGAAAGCGACCTTTTGGCGTAGAAGAATGGACGGGCATAATGCTATTTTTGGTACAAATGGGATTAACCGATACAAAACATATTTACAGTTTATTTTCACTATGATAGCTCTTAATTAACTGCAACTAATGTAAAAAGATGATGGATTTAAATTTACACTAAATAAATTGAGTGGTGAGTTTGTCCATCAGTGCAGTTTAATAAACAATAACATAATTTGCATACAAACCAATTTCAATAGGAGAAATTATCTTATATACTTAAATATTGAGTATCATAGTAGAATCTCACATTTTAGCTATGCCTTAGAGAGATTTTTAGTTGTACTTTCTGACAAATAAATTAACTTGTCTTTTGTAATGAAGTAAATGTTCCAACAGCGACATCTTCAAAAGATTTTTATCAAATATTTTCCCATATTTTTAATCTACGCCGGGCTGTTTTTTCTGATCTACTGTAATTTTAGTCATATTAAACCATATTATCTCAATTTATATAGAAATCAATTTCGGTAACATCTGCCTCCTTTCATTAAGTTAATTAATAAAAACAAATCAAATATCATAAAAGTTTTCCTACTTTTCTTTTCTTAACAAAAGGTCAAGGTACGTTGTTTATATTGCAATATCAGGATGAATGTTTTTCCACGGGCATTGATAAAACTGTATTGAACAACTCTTGTATGTTTTTACAAATAGCTGCCTATCGAGCAGCGAGACACAATTGTCACAATTGGGTGTTTCTTCGCATTTAAACATATCAACAATTTTACTTGTCGTATAAAAAAAAAATAATAATTAAAAAAAAAAGACGGATCTTAAATATATTCCAAATTATTAACACTAAAATGATAAAATTGCAAGTTTATCACCATTCAGAGCCAACAATGACCCAGTCCCAATTTTTAACTCTTACATCAGTTTACCCTGTTTCAGATAACCAGATTACTGTATTTATTTTTGTATTTTCAGATAATTAATATTCTGAACCAAACAAAATCTACTAAATGGGTTATACACTTGGCCTATTTGCTACGATTTTCTTCTACCTACATTCCATTTATTGATATGTTGATAAACGTTTTCTTCCTATGAAAAAATTATTGGAAATTTCAATTAGTTAAGGTTTTTAGTTGAGATAAAAAAGTCAGCGTCACGAGCGGGATTCGAACCCACGACCTTCGGCTTGATACGCCGTTACTCCACCACTTGACCTATCGTGACTTCGATTCACTCGGACACTAACTTCCCTTCTCAACCAACCATTTGAATTTTCCCTCCTTTTTGCCATTTTACAAATGTCCTGTAATCTATTTGATTCTCGGCGATAAGTGAAATGTCCACGGACAGCTTTAGTGAAGTATACTTCATTTTAATTCATTAAATTCACTATTTTTCGTAATCCGCTTGACCAATTATTTTCATTCAATTAATTAAGGTTTTAAGTTGAGATAAAAAAGTCAATGGCACGAGCGGGATTCGAACCCTCGATCTTCGGCTAAATACGCCGCTGCTCTACCACTTGAGCTATCTTGACCTCGATCCACTCGGGCACTTAACTTCCCATCTCAGCCCCGCCTCTCGAATTTTCCCTCCTTTTTGAAGTTATTCAAAATTTTATCGTACCAGATGTATAAATAGAAATAGCAGTTATTGATTTACCCTGTAAATGGTTAGTATTGAACTTATTTTAAATATTGTCCAATATGCAATATCAATTTATTTTTCATCGTTTAAATTTTTTTCAATCCCACGCAATTTTTGTGTATTAATAAATCGGAATATTTTCCTGATGGAAATAAACGTAAATGTTAATAATCGCAAAGAAACAATAGCATTAAAACACATACTACAAAGTGCAAAGCCTGATGTTCTAAGTAGGTAAGGTCTGGTGTACGAGCTGTTTATTAACTATTATAATAGCTACTATTATAGTCCATGAAACCAAATTAAATGTTTCAAAAAGATGAAATTTATAAATATATTTTCATTTCCAGAAGGCCTGCCATATATACCATTCATGGTCATTTTTTGGAAAAACGCTGAACTCTTGATATTATAAGTCTGAAAAATGTAAATAAATTGTCTTATTTACCAATTTTTAAGTTATTAATAATAGTTTTAATTGGATGTATTCTTCAACAGATCACGAACTCTGAACTGAATGTTACCATAGTAATTAGATATGAACGTTAATCAGTAAAATTAAATGTATTTTTTTCAATTTAAAACATGTTCTATCCACAAAAGTTTGTTCTTATTCCTTCCGCAAAAAAATATATACAAAAAAATATACTTTTTCCATGGGTACATCCAAGCTGAACATGTAGTTTTGGATCGGTTCGAAATTGTTGGGAAGAGACTATTTGGATATTGTTGACTGAATCGTTGGTAGGTCGGGTCTGTGGGAGGAAGAGCAGGTGTCTGAAACAATCAGCATACAAGGGTCTACCGGGGCATACATCAACCCGCCCCGTGGCAAAAAAATGTCTTGCATAGTCCCTCACTTGTAATGTGTCACGGCGAATACGACACCATCCCTTCCGTCACGAATATTCATTACTTGTTTAGCTGAGTATCGTCGCTGTTGAAAATGGCTCGATTATTTCGTTCGATACGATTCGAGCCAAAATCAGGTACAACATTTCTTATGATATTCAATTTTTTTGTGCAATAATAAAATTGTAAAATTATTATAAATATAACTGTTTAGTGTTTTGACTTACACACTTAAACTTTTTAACCAACATTTTTTGTATCACTAGTTTGAGGCCATACCCAATTTGACACACAGACATGCGTTACCAAATACTCGGTCGTCCTTAAAACGACAATGAGGATCTTAGCGTCCGTACCTTGCTCGTGGTGGGGACGTTTTGATTCTCAAGATGAGAGATGACGCACCTCCTTTCACGACTGAATATGTGTTACAGTCGCAAGCATTTGTGTAGAAGCTGTCCGAGCTCCGAGCGTCCAAGACGAACCTCACTCCTCCCTTGGCCATTCCGAGTGGCCGGGTCTGCATTAAGCATCAGACCGTATGCCGCGCGTAAAGGGCTACCCAAGGTGGCTAAACTGCATCAATCTGGTCTCCCACGCCCTACCTAGATAGAGAAGGCCACTCTATTCTTCTAATTATTACTTCCGCATTCGCTCCGGCCGCGGCTTTGTTTAAAGTGGAATTGGCAACCCCATAGAGCAGACTGCCTTCGCTAAAGGACGCCATTCATGAAGGCACCACCGACCACTACCCGTTCCCATTCACCACTTCTCACGCATTCGAGGGACTCCGTCAGCATAGTCTGAGCGTCCTCAACGCTATACGCTTCGATGGTTCGATTCTTCGTATCCCGTGAGGCCGGGGTTATAACGAAGGTCATACGCAAGTACTTGGGGCGGAGGTCACAGATAGAAGAACAGCCTCTCTTCTAAATTCCCGCGAGGAGCATCGCCACTATTGGAAAGTCCGGAGGCGACGGTGGGGATTGAACTCACGACTGCGGAATCTACAGCCGAGAGTCTGACCCCTTAACCACTCCGGTACCGCGGCCCCGATACACTAACAACTGCTTTTGAGGCAAACACCACGCAGGAGTCCCTCTTGTAGAGAAACGCGGTTCAATGTATCATACTTGATTGAGACTGCCTCGCCTTGAACGCTTACATGGAGCGATTAGGCATGCCCCCACCATGTAAAGACTTGGGCACGATTTTGTGCTGTTGGGCCCCCTTTCGACTTTTAAGGCTTTTAATTAATGCGTCGCGTTACAGTGGGAGTATTCGAATATTTGTTTCAGACAGAGTGGATGTGTAAATGACAAGGCTGATGGCGGAATATCGAGTAACCCCTTCTCCCAATCCCCCCCTCCAAATGATAATATGGTGCAGCGAGGGCCAAGAAGAGAACAACACTTGGAATGCTGCTATGTTTACTGATGAGTCGCGTTTCTGCCTGTGAGTTCCAGTTTCTTATGCTATCACTGTACAGACAGGTACTGTTGCTGTAGGTCGTCTCAAAGGGGCGAAGGATGTGAGGCCAACGCTCAAATGATTCGTAATAGTAAAAGGCCTTGCCAAAACATTTTGTCCTTCATTTAGGATCTGAGGGAGACTAGGGAAAGGGTTCCGTCTTGCAGCAATGACAATATTTTTGTCCTCCCATATCGTTGTATTGATTCATTACCAGTCCTCTTATTGGAACTTCCAGTCTCTCGGAATCGGGCTAAAGTCCGGGGGACGATACTCTGAGAAACGGGAACTGCCTCTGCGATATCCACTTGCCGGTGACCTCGAAGACTCATTCTCACAATAATATTGCGACCTTGCGGTTGAAGATGAAGCCTTTCCATGGTTAAAGAGAATACAATTGGATTAAAATGGAGAAAAATATTTGTTTACAAAATGAGTACTCATCATATTTACTATTCTTAAGTAAATCCATTATTAAAACTGAGGATTAACAATTTTTTTCATTTTCGGTTTGTATTTTCTATTTTGTTTTATCCAACTAACAAGAATATATCGCTTAATTTAATTAAAATTAATACAATAAGAATAAACTATAAATATCCCAATTCATTTTTGGCCAGTTTATTTTTTAAGGATTTGAACTTTAACTTTTGTGGTTGTTCGGTCGCGCTGTTAATTTCGGGGGCCCCTTCCAGAAGAGAAGTAATTTACCCGCGCGACCTCTGTTCACCAGTTGTTCAGTTGGTAGAACCGCGTGGCTTTTTTTCTCTTTTCGCCTTTTCCTGTTTACCCACTTTACCATCTACAATGCGGATCGGTAATTATATCGGTTAATTTAATTAAAATTAATAGAATAAGAATAAATAACAAATAGGCCAGTCTTTGCGCAGTTTATATACATAAATGGTTCGGGCAAGCCACTTGCGGCCGGTCCAGGCGAGACGGAGGAAGGATTGATAGACTAAAAACAACAGTTGATGGGTACCATTGGATGAAAAATGGAAAAGAAGAAAAGATCAACGATGGAAAGATAATCAAGACCATTTCTTTCCCCTTTGTAACAGGTCGGCATAAGACAATCCTAGTTGGATTCAAATAGAAGAGGGCTTTGCTCAAAGTTGGGCTTGATTGTCACACACACACACACACACACACACACACACACACACACACACACACACACACATACACACACACACACACACAAAGTATACATAATATTTTATAATTCGTAAACAACTGTAATATTTCAATTTATAAAAAAGTGACAAATTGTAAATAAATTATATTGGTTAATATTATTATTATAAACTCCGCATTTTGTAATTAGTAAGTGAAATTTAAATTTAAAAAAATTCTAAAATGTTTATTTTTACATTTGTAAAATATACATTGAGAACTAAACTTTTGATATGGTTATCTACATATAAAAACTAAACTAAAACTAAAATAAAGCTATTTGGATGAACTACATTTTTAATGATACATAGCTGATCGGTCATTTTTTTAAATACAAGCATGGATGAATATAAATTAAATTTCTATGTAAAACTGGAATTTTATCCAACCAGATTTCAGTTTATGACTTCAATTCGGTTTACAACAACAGATCTCTACAGATAGCTAAAACTACTCCTGACAAGCTTTTTAAATGCATAAGACTTGCCCATTTCCTTATTCGAATCTATAAAAAAAATAAGAATTTGTTTACTCGCTAATTTTGGTTTAAGTTTAAAAGCAGTCTTCTCGGTTCAACGTTATTTTCAACAATTTCGACAAGGTTATTTACAAACTTGGCTGGATTTTTTGTTTGTTTTTATTAAGTTTACAGCGGAAGTAAAACTTGCCTGTGAAAACTTTTAATCGTTCAATTAAGCTCCATGTTACTAAAAATAAAATATAAAAAATTAAACTTTGATGGCGAAAGGAAACTTTATAATATTTAGTAGCTTCTTAAAGAGTAACTTTACCGTTATTTTTACTGAAATCTGTACTTGATTTGATGTTGAAATGTAACACGGGAATATTTTATTAAATCTTTCATATTTCTCAACAAAGGTGGAAATAGTATTTTGAATTAATTATATTACTAACATAATCGATAAAGTCCGAAAATATTCAGTTCTGTTTGAACGAAATTAAAATTATTAGCTACTTCACAATATTCTTTGAATTAATATTGTGCTTGGAGTAATTTTTCATTTAAATGATATAGTTTTTGAACATGTGTCAAAACTTGTCGGTCTCATTTGAAAACGTACACAATTACTTATTGCTGTATGATTTAAAAAATGTTTAGATGTATTTAAATTTTTTTTATAAATCTTCGTTTTCTACAAAGTGTCTAAATAAAGACACACTGCATATATAATATTAACTTTTAGAATCTTTCTATTCGAAATATGTGTATCAGTATATTTTTTATATTTTTTTTAAAGAATGTATTTCAAAAAGGAGTTTGAACCATCAAAAATCCATTTATAAGTACATCGCGTGTGAAATCAGTGCCAAATGCCCAGACGAGTTGCGGCCATTGACGCCCCCTCATACAAAAAAACGTTTATAACTAATTTCAGCTCAAAAAGTAATAGAAATATTGGGCTTATTGTAAGATTTCTGTTTCTAAGAATCTACGTCTGAAACCAAGAATCTTGAAATAATTTTATTTTACAAGTTTATACATTTAAATTTAAAATAATTAAACTTCTTTTACGTAGATTAAGTAAAGATCAATGTAAATTTGCATATTTCGGTTTACTTCCATCCAATATTTTTGTACAGTATGAGAACCAATTTATTTTCGCCGGATTGTAAAAGAAAATTCCCTTCTTCTTATAATTTACTTTTTTTGCAATGATTCTCAGATTTCTGAATAAAGAAAAGGGTAGCAGAAATCTTATAGTCAGTGGGTATATTTTAGCTCAAACACTTTCATATANATATATATATATAAAACACTGGGCAATTTTCTTGTTACAAATTTGAAACAAACCGCTCTTGAACGCGAAATGATTTATTTACACAGGTCATTAAATGTTCAGTAATAAAAAGAGATAGTGTCGGGTGAGGTGGAGAATACAAAATAAATCCCAGCTCACCATCACAACACCATTCTGGCCGCCAAATTTATGGGCCGGCTCCAGAGATAGGAATTACATGAATTGGCAGTTCCTGGGACGGACAAATTGTTTTTCCGAAGGGGATGCAACAAGTTCGCTTTTCTTATGTGAGATTATTTACCGGCGGGGGAAAAAATTGATAAAACCGGTTTTTCTTTTATTGAAGGATGACGATCCATCTTTCGACTTAACGGCATTCAACCTTTTCTTACAGACTAAAATAACTCGCATACTCTGAACTGGTGCCCAATCTGTAAGCCTTCTTTTAAAGCACCTTTGATTCGTAGAAAAAAAAAAGAAACATCTTAACAACCCTATAGCAAAATGGTCAAACATATTTTGATGTATTGACGACACATCACGTTTTGCTTTTATATTTCATAAACATATAAATTGTATCAATTCGTTAGCGTCTTTGGCCTGTCAGGCTCGTGCCTCTTCTCGTTATCCTCAGTGAGTAATTTGATTTCTTATTAGTCAGGTGGTTGTACAGGAATGTAAAGAGAGCACATTCATATAATTAATATTACATTATTAAAGATAACAATAGCGTGATTAGATATTATAATAACTGTTGTCAACATATTTCGATGTTGATGAACTAATGAATAGGAACTAATTAATATTTGCCCAGGAATTTGCTGACATAATGCGAATTTAACAAACAGTGACAGAATTTAATAGGCAAAAAATGTTTACTTAAATTCTTGGAGTTAACAATGAAACAAAATAAATGCGTTTTTTCAAACGATTTGCCATAAATTGGTCATTTCTGTACCAATTTAAAATTCGATTGTACCGTTGTTTGTATTTGAAATTTTCATGTTGATCTGGGCTGGAGGTACCCTGTATAGGTTTTCTCAAAAAAAAAAAAAAAGGAAAACAAGCTAGGTTAACAAATTTTAAACACGTTTTTTATTGTTGATAGCGTTATTGGCTCAAGAGAAATTCGGCCGGGCCATCTAAAAAAAACCCTGTATATCATTTTTTAGTTTGTTCAAGGTTATAATTAGAGCGTGACAGCACCCATCATTTATTGGTCTGTACTGAAGCCGCCACTGGTAAACAGCCAAAACTCTTCTCGCATACTATAAGAACAATACCTGTCTTTAACTGTTAATTTCCTTATGTAGCCAAATAATTTTACATTCAAACCTTAGCAGATAATTGTTACTAATCCTACTAATCGTTACTAATTTTATTATACAGGTTTTAAATATGATCGATATGAATCTGTAATTTGATCAGCTGAGTATGTCCTAGATAAAGAAACTTTGCAGTTCCTTTAGGGTTATAAGTAGGCCGAGGCAACAAAACCACTCACCTACTCATATCTCAAAATCATTAGCGAATGCACGGTGCAGGAATGCTTTCAGAGATTTCGACTTGGAGATTTCGATCTCGAAGGCAGGGAAGGTCGCGGTGGTTTTCCGTTGTAAACGACGACCAACTCAAAACGTTCGTTGATTGAAAAAAAATCGCGGAACCTTGCGGAAGAGCTTCGTGTTGACTTCTCAGCCGTTGTATTGGTAAGGTAAAGAAGCTCGACAAGTTGGTACCGCCGAACTAATCGAAGTCCGAAGAAATCGACGCTTTGAAATTTGCACGTCTCTTCTGTTGAGCCACCGAAATGATTCGTTTCTAGAATCATCACGTGCCATGAGAATTGGACTCTGAACGCTAGAGGTCAGAACAAGGATGAAGCGCCAAAATACTTCCAGAAACCAAATTTTCACCGAAAACAGGTTATGGCGTCGGTTTGTTGGTGTCTGGGGGTTGTTTTCTGAATTATAGTAAAACATCACAACAGAGAAATATTGCCCAGAAATTGACAAAATGCAACGACTGAGCTCAGCATTGGTAAACAGAAAGGGGCCTATTCTTCTTCAAGATAACGCCAGGACGTAGCAATGCCAACCCTGCAGAAACTTAAGGACTTAGGATATACTTAGGATATGAATCCTTACCGCACCCTCGATATTCACCAAACCTATCGCCTAAAAATTTCCACTTCTTTAGCCATTTTGATTACTTCTTGAAGAATACAATTTTTAGAGAACGTGGTGAAGCAGAAAACGACTTCCAAGACTATTGTGAACCGGAATAAAGATTTTTCTTTCATGGAAATAAAAGGTCTTATTATACGTTGGCAAAGGTGTATAGACTGTGATGGAAAATATTTGGAATAAATTTTCTTTGTTAAAAAAATAGTTTTTACTGCCTTTTGAAAACTTGCATTTTTTTGCACCAGCTCAATGTGATAATATTCACTAACCATTTAATTATTTTAAGATAAATTTGGTATAGAAATTGTCTAAATATATTTTTAATTAATGTCGGTTCTTACCTACGTATATATAAACCTGTAATTTGATTGTCTGCAATTGCCTTACTAGTATAATCTACAGTGGTCGCTCAGTGTAATAAGCATGGCATAAGACCTTACACGACATTTACCTTACACGATCCACCCATTTTTTTCACGTATATTTTTCTAACTTGAAGTTTCATCGCCTGGCAGGGCAATCTTCATCTTTCGATTAAAGGGGTCGAGGCGACAAAACAGCTCACCTATGTCCTTATTTACAATCATACATAAAACCATCACTGAAGATGAAAACATGCTCAAATACGTCAACAGATTGTATTCGCAGCATGAATTTATAAGATATGATTTTTTTCCTGGGGGTTCGCGGAGGTGTTATAAACCATAGGGGTTTTTGAAAAAAAAGCCCGTAAGTACGTTGGGTTTGAATTCGGGGGCGCTAGAATCGAACTCAGGACCTTTACCTTACACTGATGTGCGCCGTGTCAGCTATGCCCCCCTCAAGAGTCGGTTACTTGGAAAGCAAATTCGTTTACATTGTGACCAAATATGATAAACCTCACTAATCATTTCATTAATTTTAAGTAGATTAGAATACTAAATTCGAAAATATATTTTTGATAATGTTTATTTTTTACGTGCGTATATATGCAGCCTGTAATTTGATTGCCTGCACATGTTTATGATTGTCAACTTTTATTATTTTTCTTCATAAAACGAATTAAAAATTAATGCCAGGTCCCTAAACGATGTTGATAAATATTATTATTTTACACTTATCTAATGGAAAGGAGCACACGCGAACGGGCGATTCGGAGGGTCTCTTCATGGCCCCGGGGAGATTCCAATTTAAAGAGTAGTCACCGCGATACGGGTTAAAGAAAGAAATAATTCGTGAAGTGGTTGAATGCAATATGCAGGAATCTCCTGTTGAATCACCCCCGAGGGGTGGGTGATAAAGGAGGGAGGCCGGCTCAAAACGCTCTTACTCTTCTAACACGCTTAGCGCCACTCACCCCTTTGTTTACGTCAAGAGATTCCCACCCCCGTACTACTCACACCAAGACAAAAGGATGCCCTCCTGTAAAAAATTACCAACCCCCGGCTGGAATTCGTCTCCGGCTCTGTTCAAATTATCTTAAAACGTTCCAGAGCTTTTACTCCCATCTCGAAACAGCGTTCAACTGAATAAACATATCATTTATATCAACAGTCCAAGTATCAAGTATATTGTAACTTTCTAAAACAACTGGAAAATATTGGAAATCAAGATTTCGAAACAAACACTGAAATACAAATATATTTTAGAGTTCAATGTTGTACAGGGATAAATTTTTTTATTGAAAAGTCTAGGACAAGCACCCGCCCCCGTCCAACATTCCTCACGCATTCGCGGGACGCCGGCAGCGTATTCATATTTCCTCGTTGGCTATACGCTCTCGGCAATCCGATCCGTCCGATTCCCACGAGGTTGGGAGGTAACTCGGAGGCATTGCGAAAGTTCTACGGTCCATGGTCACGAATAAGACACAGCCTCTTCTCTAGGTACCCGCCAGGGGTCTTACCACTAAGCCACTGCGAGTACTTACCCATGCAGTTGGGCTTGAACTTTGGAACGAAAAAACTCTGCCCCGATTCGAAATACATATTTAGACAGGATCTGGTGCCCTAACCCACGTGTGCCTCTGCTACGGAACCCGCCGTTCGCGCCCAGCTCTCAAGCCAGCAACTCCATTAACGCATCTCGAGGGTCTAGATAGTCTCAGCGTCCTCGCACGCTATACGTTTCCTTGGTCCTTTCATCCAAATGCAAGCAGAGGTTGCTTAAGGCCAGGAAACACGAGCCAACTTGTGCTGTAGAGAGTTCGTCACCCTCTCAAGGCTACACATTTATGTTGTGACTGGAAACCCCCCCCCTTGCAGCCAAGGGTTGGGAAGGGTCAACTGGACTCTCCTAGGAGCACCCACTGCTTAGTCCCAGGATTTGGATTGAGAAAAAGGTAATTTTTTTCGAGATGCGCGCCCTCAAACGCATCCCACCGGCTCCCTCGACGTTACACATTAAAAGCTCGACGGTAAAGATTACCCTTCTTCTGCGGCACTAAAGGAGGACAGAAATATTGTTTCTTCTCATTGCTACAAGGTGGGACTCTTTACGTAGTGCCCGCCAGATCTTAATTTTAAGATCCTAACAAAAATTGTTTTGGCAAGGTCTTTCTCACCATAAACGATTCGTAATCGTTTGGGAAGTTGGCGTCACGTCGTATGACCCTTTGAGACGACCTACACCAACAGCCCGCCACCAGCACCTCAGGAGAATATGGTGTAGCGAGCGCCTAGAACAGAAAAACCAACTGGAATGCTGTTATGTTTACTGATGAGTCGCGTTTCTGTCTGCATAGTGATACCAGACTCCGAAGTTCCTACCGAGAACAGTGCAGTATGGAGGAGGCGATGTCGGATTTACACTGGAGGACGAAATGTCCACATTGTTGAAGTCAACCACACCGCAGTCCGTTATGTCCAAGAAATTATCGAGGACTACATGTGTCAAACCAGGAACCTGGATGGCAGGGATTTTTCGATTTCTGAATGACATTGATCTCAAAGAAGCAGAGTTGTTCACCAATGTTTAGAAAAACTGGTAATTTCCATCTGCCCCTTTCCCGCAGTCAGTTGGCGTTTTCCAGAGCATGGTCTCCGAGCTTTAGCCCGATTCCGAGAGGCTGGATGTGCCAATGCCCGGTACTGGATCTCAGCGCAATACAACGCAAAGGGAAGACATAAATATTGTCATTGTTCATATCGTATGCCCCGTTGAAACGACCTGCAGCAACAGCCCGCCACCTGCAACTCAGAAGAATATGGTGCAGCGAGCGCCTAGAATAGAACACTAATTGGAAGAGTCTTCGGAAAACAGGGGATGCGTACCTAGTTCGTGCTCCCTTCAGTGGCGAATTGGAGAAGGCGGTGTAATGGTCTGGGCTGGGATTTACACTGAAGGGCGAATTGGACTCCGTATTGTTGAAGGCAACCTCAGCACAGTACATTATTTCCACGTATTATCGAGGAATACTTCCACCAAACCGTGGATCTGGATGTATTTTCGATTTCTACATGACACTGCCAGGACCTTATAGAGGCAGGGTTGTTCATTAACCTGAGAATGTCCCATCTGCTCTTTCCCCATTGTCTTCAGACCTCAATCTCATTGTGCATCAGTGGGATGCGTTGCAGAGAAGCCTTTTCTATCGCCATCCGCAGCCAGTTGACCTGCAACAACTAAGTGCAGGGTTACAACTTCTATAACATCTATAGAGTGAAATTCCTTATGAAATTAGTGACAAACGTATTACCAATATGCCTGACAGGTGCACAGAGGTTTTAGCTAACAGGACATTATACACCGTATTAATTGTTTAAAAAATTATTGTGTCCAATAAACAAAAATGTTGAATTAAATTATTTTATTTTGTTATTTTTCAAATTCCCTTAATTAAATTTTCCTTCCGTAAAAACATAATTTCTTATAAATTTTAATGCAATTTATAATAAAATAATTTAAAATACTAGGTAAGGTAAATACTATAAAATTTTCTATATCCCTATTCATTTTTGAGCAGTTTATTTGAGAAACATGTTGCCAATCTTTAATGTGATCAGCAAATACACTACTTTTATGCAAGACAATGGTCAGACAAATGTTGTTCGTGCAATCCAAACTTTTCTGAAAGATTAAGGCATTAATGTCGAAAGCTTGCCATTCTATTTTTTCAACTTAAATATCATCGAGGTGCCTGACGTATGCTCGGGAGCTGACAAGTGTTCAACAAATCTTTATTGATACACACCAGAATCTTGAAAAGGTTTTTCATTTTTCAAAACCTAAACTAAATTAATAGTTTTATTATATAAATACATTTTGTTTTAACTAACTAGCAGTATTAGCTGTAAACCAAGTAGCACCACTCTAAATGTTATAATGTCGGATTTTTAATTTCAAAACAATTGTCGAAGATTGAATAGGAGAGGTAGGTAAACAATAGGTAGGGTTTGCCCGGCCAGGTGAAATCCCATTGTGCCCGAACGGTCTGCACCACTCAACCCCTTACTACCTTTATTGCCATAAACCCAAATATGAATATCTCCTCGGAACCTTGATAAAGCTTAACACTAAAATTAAACCGGCGAATATCCCGCGGAAACTCGTAAACTCTAATGCCGACTTAATTTTACGGAAAACTTGCTCAGAATAAGCCCTGGAGGTGTTGTAAAACATTAGAAAGATTGGTATTAGCCGGATGGTTGCTCAGCTCGTTAATCTCATTATTTTTATGAACCTTTATTGTCCGTTTGGCGTAATTTTTTAATATACCTAAATACCTTTAATACCTATAAAAAGCGAGTTTGAGATAAGATTCTGATAAATTTTTTTAAAAGAAATTGTAAAAACAATAACTATTTGTTCCTGTAATCAATTTAGAAATATACAGAAACAAATTCTTTTTCAACAACATAAACACTACAATTAGTTTATAGTACTTTAATTATTGGAAATTATTTATTATTGATCGTAATTACGTCCAAAATACTGATGTATCATCAGCGAAAGTATGTTTGAAATGTTAAAATGTGCAGAAATATGTTGAGTGTATATTAAAAATAGAAATTGGCCAAGTATGCTTCCCTGAGAAACACCCGCCCTAATGTGTTTATAAGAAGAGAATTCAATTCCCTGAAGGACTCGGTAAAATCGGTGCCTTAGACAAGATCTTATTATGATATAGTAAGTATGAGGGTAGATCTTCAGTTTCCAAAGCAAGTCCAACTGCAAGACTCGACCAAACCAAATGGACCAGAAAATACACTTAAGACAGAAAAAAAGCGGAACGACTTATTAGTACGTATTAGCACGTTAATCACTTTCACTGTCATTCACTGTCACTTAGGAGGTCTCGGAAGCAGTGACGCTCCTGCCATCATGAGGATTATTTGGAAGGGTGTGAGCTGAAAGGTTTCTGACATGAAGGTTTGTGTGATTGGACGATTGTTTGTGCAAATTCTTGTAGCGATTTTCCCTAAAGACATATTGGATATTTAGGTCATTGTGATTGATAAGGTCGGATATAAAGAAAGAAGCACGGACGATGTTTCAAAGAATTTTAGATTCAAGGGATTGGATATATCCAAGTCCAAATAGTCCTCATCATGTAGAAACGAGCCGTTTATTTAAGTCAGTTTCGATCGTTTGTCCATACAATGATGATCCCATTTGAAGATTATGTAATGAGGAGGAGGAAACAGCCACTCATATCATCTTCGAATGCGAAGCAACAGCTCAATGGAGGTTTAACCTAACGTACGAAAAAGACTCAGGGAACCTAATTGCAACCGTCAATGACCTGATACTTCTGAGAAGAAGGATTGAGTCTATTGACTAAACTAGGGAACTGGGAAGGTACTATAAGCCAGAAGGCTGCAGTACCTTGGGAATACAAGCCCCGCTTCCCAGTATCCTTTCCACCATACCATACGATATCTCAGAAGGTGAAAATGACATGTTGTCATTTTTGTATTTTCATTATCATCTTCCAACCCTTGAACTTTTGCTCTAGGTGACATGGCTTTTCGGGATTCTGGTTGAGAATATTGGATCTATCCGAAAAAAGAACCTAAAAAGCTTTTTCTTCGTTTCAACTTTCGCCTTGTATAGCCAGGGTATGTTTGGTTCGTGTTAGCTCCCATCGCAGTATGGTAGTAATGGGGCTCATCAAGCTTACAAAAGGGATAACTTACTTTACTGAGCGAACTCTGGAAAAAGCGGTTGTTCTGATATTCTCTCCACTACGATAGCAAGTACTCAGCGATCGCCGCTTAATTTTGAATTTTCTTTTTACCTCCGCTCAACTAATACGTTCTCTGCTTGAGCCGCTCTCCGCTCTTCTAATTCACCACTAGAGACTATCTTAAGTCTGCCTTTCTGCGTTCTCAACCGATCTAGTTTCGATTCCCAGTTTCCAACATTGATCATTAATTTATCTCATATTTATTTATTTATAGTTTATTCCTAGTTACACTAAATTTCAATGAACACAGATGACATCTGCTATGTTAAAATGTGTTCATTTCTTTATGTTAAATAAAAATATTGATTTCCATACATGCACTGTTATTTGCCTATATACATTGATTTTTGTTTTATCCCCTTATTTACAAGAAAAAGGTAATAAAATTCCAGGGTTGTTAATTGTTATGTAAAGAAATATCGGTGTATTCAACCGTCTTCCTTTAATTCCACGTTTTGTAAAATTGAAATTTGTTATCAGCAATAAGAGACAATCATTCTTTACAAAAGGCCATGGCGCTGGCACACCGAAATTCGAAAAACTCGACAATGTTTTTCGCCTGGAATTAATTATAAATGACATAAGTTGAAATTGCTCTCTATTTATTGGTCCTAGCCCCACCTATTTTTGTAAACTCTGCTTTGTAAGCTTCACATTCTTTGCTATTAGATAAATGATTTTTAGAACAATGGAATAAGAGACAATCAACCTTTACAAAAGGCCATGGCGCTGGCATACCGAAATTCGAAAAACCCGACAATGTTTTTCGCATGGAATTAATTATAAGTGACATAAATTTGGTGAATCACGAAAAGAAGTTTCTAGCCGATCGTTAAAAAGAGCAGTTTTTCCTATTTACGGAGCTAAAAGGAATGCAATCGATATGAAACACAGCAGAAAGTTTTTGAGTCCTCCTGTTTTGATTTTATGAGGAAACCGGAGCTTTGATGTGTACGGCAAATATATCGTTTTGTGTATCTCTATACTGATAGTGAATGTATTTATTAGAGTGAGTGTGAAATGTGTAAGGTCAGATGCTGGATTATTGCATACTCAACGGACCATCGACTAGATAAGTTACATAGCGTGTGTGAAAGTTGGATGAGACATACAGAATATTTCACCCCACCAGTGAATAGTATTTAAATAGGAAAGAACGTATTTAAGATTGAATGAGAATGGGACTGTGACTAGGACTAAAAAAAAACTAATTTCAGTGCCGAAACGGACTAAACACGGAAATGTCTAATTTTTACTGCTTGCCATAAAACTTAACTCAATTCTGTGTATGTGTTACATGTACCAGCAAATATGTGCGGAATTAAACTTACAAATCAATCTATCAATCAAGCAAATTTAGATTCTAAACAATTTAAATTTTTGTATTATATTTACTACAGTTTACAGTGGTTTTCAATGGTATCAGTAATGCTCGTAACTGTGCCTATGAATAAAAAAATAATAAATCAACCGAAATATGTGTAGTAAGCAAATAATAGTGTACATGCAACATTCATAAAATTAGGGGTAAAATTTAATGTCATAGTTGTAGCTAGTAGTGGTGTTATATACAAATATATTTTTGACTTCCTAGAAGATAGTGGAATAGATATATAGACTATTCAAAAAATAATCTATGTCCGGGAGGCCTGCCCGCGCGGCCGGGGCGGGCCGGCCGGGCAGCCGTCGGGGGGAGGAGTGGAGTGCTCAGGGCGCCTTTTGCCCCGGGTTGCGGGGAGGATGTGGACTTTTCCACAGCGCTGTAAAGCGATGTAAGTGGTTTTTATCTATATCCTCCCAATGCACCCGTAAGAGAGGGCGGAGTTCCCAATTGTAGAAAAAAGAAGTCAGGGTGGGCGCTCTAGGTCTCTTCCCGGGGCTGGCTTTGGTCGGCTCGCGCGGGTCGGGCGGGTGGTGTCGCTGGCAACACGGGACACTGGCCGTATGCAATAAGCAAAGCCACAAAAAAAAAAAAAAAAAAAAAAAAATAGTTGTAGCTATAACTGTTATATAATTGTATTGAAAATCAATAAGTAGTCCATGCGATTTCTCAATCAATTACAAAAGCTCAAATTTACACGGGCATCCATAGAAGCAAAACCTTCTCGCCGTCCACCAATTCCAAGCAGGAAATTCTAGCTTTTGTAATTTTAAAAAATAGCAGGTAGGTCTCGAAAATTACTCACCACGGGTGTTTGCATTCAGGGGACAGACCTCATTTTATCCGTCCAGCCACCGAAGTCGGGCTCCAGGAGCTATCACTTCCTAGAGCCAAACCCATTCATACTCTCACTCACTCTTAAATACATTCTTTTTTATTTACATACGATTGACTGAAGTTAAGGTAATGTAATACTCGCAATTCCTTCATCACCCTCTACAAATATTACGTAATTGACGTTCGATGGAATACACAATATTTCGCCATCGGCCCTCTTGTACTACACATTCACGCAAATGAATACAATCACACTCATTACACATTAGGGTGACAAAACTATCAGCAGTACGCGGGGAACGCCTTACCCGTGCTACTCGTCGCAAACCCTAAGTCCAATTTTCCATAAGATAGTATTACCCCCCGTTCACATCTGCCCGATGCCACGTAACGCTACCCTACTCTTCGCTCTGCGATCCCCACTGTCCAGATTTTCGTCGGGTCGCATCGAGTACAGCCGAAGAGAAAAGAACCGGACACTCATATTTTAATTTCAAACTACATGTATTATTGTCGTTATATTAATTACAACATACTTATTTTAATATAAACCAAATTAACCGAGATCAAAAATTCATTAGTTTTTATTTAAAAAATAATAATTTTAATAGTTTGGTAGAAAATTGCTCAAATCACCGGAATACCATTTTTTTATATAACAAAACTAACAATTTATTACACGGTTTTGCTCATAAAATTTAACTAAATATTTATTTCATGGTTTTGCTCATACAATTACACAATTTTCGTCGAGTAGCGTCAGAACAGGACACTCATAATTTTTGTAGTTCAAATGTAATTTCAAACTATGTATTTGTAATTTGTCGTCATATTAATTACAACATTCTTGTTTTAATGTAAACCAAATAAAACGAGATCAAAAATTTATGAGTTTTATAAAAATTATTTAATTATGATGGTTAGGAAGAAAATTTAACAAAACACCGAAATAACTTTATTTAAAACAATTACATTTAACTAACAATTTATTACACGGTTGTGCTCATAAAATTTAACTAACTATTTATTACATGGTTTTCCTCAAAATAGTGCATTAAGAACAAAAGAGGCGTTTCGATTGTGATACTGATTTGTGATACACGTGTGGTGTGCGCTTGACGTCGAATATGTGCACACCCTACCGAAACGAGACAAGGCGTCGGGTAGCATCGGGTAGTGTCGCATAGCATTGCATCGGGTAAGTGTGTTCCCCGCTTTATAAACAATAAAACAACCATGAATCTTCGAAGAATCGGAACAAGAAGGCCCATATGTTCACTGTCATGCTCCAGCTCATATTTTATATCGGGTGGCAATCAAACAAGTTTTCGATTAGCTGCCAAGGAATTTCACCTTTCAATTTGTTAGGATTCTCCGCATTACCAACACATTCGCATGCATTGGCCCAAAAGTAAGTGTCCGTGCGACAACGATGCTTGTGCTATTCTTAATCGAACGTCGAATATTCTATTTTAATGATCGAAATCTATCAGGCAAATAAGTACGAATTTCAGCAGTAAGTCAACTGTTTTTTAACGAAACAAAAAAATCACGCTAGAACTTACAGATAATTCAGGTGAGGATTTTCTCTCCGCTTTGGTCTATCAGACGCTTTTCGGGATTCCGCTATTTTTAACGATAGTAGTAAGCATTGTGACGTAACGACACAAACACTCCAACCTGAATCATCTTAAACGATTAAATTACATGTTGATCACTTCAAGGACCTCAGGACCAAATAACAAATCGCAAAGGTTTTGGAAAGTTACTGTGTTGTCGCTTGAGCTTTCTCAAATCTCCTGTTCCTTATCGGGGTGTTGAAGCTATGAGATAATTGATATATTTTTCGATCTGTACAACGTGGGATTTGACTAAATTCTAATCTTGGTAAATCCTCAGAGCCCATTAGAATGACCCATAAGTTGAAATCTTGCAGGAGATGATAGACCGTTCTGCCTGTTAACGTTCACGGTCGATTCACACGACGCTCGTTCATTTTAAATGACTTGGCGCACCATAAACTCCAAATGTGCATCCGGCGAATATTGCACAATCCGAAAAACATCCGATGACGCAGAAAAAAAGGGGAGTACCAGAAAACAACCAAATAAAATGAACTTTTTGTACATTGGAAAATGCACTCAATTCTATTAAATAAAATTTCTGCTTCGATGATTCGTTCGTAAAGAAAGCACGATGGGATCCTGTTTTGAAAATAGAAATCGATCGATATTTGTAAAAACTATAAAAAACCAGATATTTAAAACAGGTAATATAATGAACTAACTACGCTAATAAAACAAAAGAAACTTACTGGTCCTTGTCAAACACCAAAAGTAGAAAACTTACCTGAAACAAAAAACATTGATATTTTAAAAAAATAGTAAAACTAATATTAAATGTAGAATATCGTCTTCTTAGATTTTTTTAATTGTAATATTTTTGGACAAAATTTTTCTACAATTCTAACCTGGTTAAGCAGAGCTTAAACCGGAAAAAACGAATTGGGTTACAGTACATCGTAAATACAGTAAAATACAACCAATGAACTTGTCTCAATCAATTCGGAAGTTAAGAATTTTTACGTATTTTTCGAAAAATTCCAACCTTAAGCTATAAATTGGCATTTTTTTATGATCTTAATATCTGTTCCAATTTTTAACTTCATTTTTGAATTCTGCGTTAAATTTCCTATGAGATGGAGTGATGTTTAATCTTATCAAACGCCGATGTATGCTTATTAGTTCAACCTAAAATGAAGTATTTAAAAAAAAAGAGATACTTTTGATAAATTTCCAAAAGTAACTATTTTTCAACCAACATATTTGTAGGGGATGAGAAACATCATAAAAACTTCTTCATTTAAAACGCTTTCTTCTGGCTTACTCGCAGTTACAAAAGCGTCATTTCTTCAACCTGGAAAGTTGAAACAACTTGGTTCACATGTGTAAATTTAACGCATACTTGCGATGAAAAGTGTCTATTGGAGAAACCCCAAGACCAAGGAACAATGACAAGACTGCAATCAGCCTACTCTACCAGTCACTAAACAAAGCTAATTAGACAAAAAGATAATATTATCTGAATTTTCGAAATACGCAGGCATAATTGATTATGAGACCGTTCTAAAAAGGTCGAAACATTGATTCCAAACGTTCTTGTGAGCAGTTACAAAAAATGTTTGATGTTTTTACCCAGCGTTACTCAGGATTAGTAAATAGAAATCAAGTATTGTTTCATCAAGATAACACCTGTTTTCACACCTCTCATTTCACGAAAAAAAAATTAGTGAATTGGATCGAATTGAGCTTTTCTCTCACCCTGCTTTCAGTCCAGACTTAGCACTTTCCGACTACCGTATGTTCCATGGCACATTATCTATAAGGGAAAACATTTAATTACCTTGATGAGGTTCAAAACGGTGTTGCAGAATTCTTCCGTTCAAAACCCAAAGAGTGGTATTGTGAAGGAATCCCACACCTGGCCTCAAGATTGGTACAAAGCATAGAACACAACGGTATATACTTTCACTATTAAAAAATAGTGTCAAAATAAATTTATTTTTGAGATAGCAATAAAAACGATAATTTTTTTATGAATCACGCTATTGATATTTCTAGATTTCCAAAAATTTAAAATAAAATTTTAGTAATGTGTGGTATTTAGAGACTTTTAGTGAACGATTATTTGGCGATCGTGAGATGAGGTCTGGTGTGACGTAGGTTTTACAAAAACACTTTCTTTATCATGCCAACGTTTCGAACTTTATAGAGATCATCTTCAGGACCTGGGATTTATAAGCATTGTTTAAATTATTTAAATACGTGTAGGATGTGAAGAAATGAATTTATAAAATGGTAAAAATTTTAGACTCAATCAAAATATTTGTAATGACTCAAAGTGTATCTTTTCTGTGTAGATGTGTCATTATTGGGTGGCGTGTTGAGAGTCCCAGTGAGATATTGATGTTGTATGAAAGGATAACATACATACATCAACATCACATCACACAAAACATATAATATAACATATAAAACAATCATTACTTACCACACATAATTCTTTAAATTTTCGATAGAGCTCGTTTTGAAATAATCTGTGCAAATATCCAATTATTTTGGTGCTATAAGTTGAAATTGCTCTCTATTTATTGGTCCTAGTCCCACCTATTTTTGTAAACTCTGCTTTGTAAGCTTCACATTCTTTGCTATTAGTAAAATGATTTTTAGAACAATGGACGCATGTTACCTCATTCGCCCATTTAGGGCAATCTTTAGCTAGATGATTTTCACCGCATTTCAAGCACCTTTGAAGCCCGCGGCATTGTGCTGCAGTATGGAAAAATCTGAGGCACGTTCCACATTGTCTTACTGGAGGGACATAAGGGCGTACCTGACAATACGCACCATATACAGTAATATGGCCAGGAAGAAATTGTCCATAGAAAGTTATTTTACATGTTTGTAGGGGAAGAACTTTGACTTGCTCACCTTGGCTAATAATTTTTTGCATACGCTCAACCGAAAAAGCAGGGATACTTGAACGCATTTGTTCTAGAATTTTTACCTCACTCAACTTAATATCGAATTTCTGATGATCCCAACTTTTTTAATCCAAAAATCTAGAATGTATAACCAGAAACGCTCTCGTTTTAAAATTTCACTTTCTACCAAATAGTTTGCCGTCTCATAATTTGATGTAGTTATTTTAATTCTGTTTTTCCCGACTACTCTTATTTGCTTAATATTGTTACCATTTAAGTTGGGGTCCCTAACAAGCCATTTCCCAAACATCATTGCGTGAACGTTGCCTAAATTTTTTCCTTCGCTTTCCACAAACACAAAATAACGCCCTTGGTCTGTGTCCCGAAATCGGTTTCCACCGAGTCGCTGCCTAACAAGAGTCCTAGTTTTGGATTTTTCAGATTTTAACTCCTCTTGAGTCAGAATTAGAACTTTAGAGTATGATTGATTAACCGTAGGATTACCTTTTGTATTAAAAATATACTCATACAAATCGGAAGTCTCCCGATTAGAAACATACACCTCATCCTCTTTGCTATCTCTTTTGCTGGGTTTATGTTTGTCGGGGACAAAGAGCCCCCGCTTTCCGTAGACATGGCCGGTAGGGCCGTGATAATTTTTTGTCCCAAAGTGATTTAAATTATAAAGAAAATAAATATCGATATGTACCAAAAGAAAAAGAAGGAAAAAAGGAAAACTTCCACCAAATTTAGAGAGAAATATTAAAACAAAAATAAAGATCTTTCTACTCATCGCGTTTAGATATAATCGTTAATCCCCTCGAACGGCACAAAACACGCCCTCTCAGATTGAAATCTAAACCACAACTGCTAAACTTATTTTTAATAAAAAGAAAACAATATTTTGATTTCTTAGATACATATTAAAAAAATTATCTTGAAAATATTTATCTAAATCTGGTATTGGCCTAAACCCATGAATTTGGAGGCATTGTTATACGGGATTGAATCCCTTTTGATCACAAGGCCAATGCTAAATGTATTAATGCAATGATAACTTGTGAAAATTAAAAACATATTGTTTTGCAAAAGATTGGATTGAGCCAATTTTGAAATGATTTTCATCAATTTCATATAATATTTTACCAACTGTCCTCTTAGATTTTGTTCACCTATAAAGCTTGAAAACAACCAACTCATTAAAATCATTCAGCGCTAGAAATTTATTAATATTACAGCCTAATTATTTTTTGTTGATGCCTTTGACAGGAGTTGGATTACTAACAAACCTGGTTGAAGCATATAGCATAAACTCTCAAAATAATATAATTAAGCAACATTTTTTGAGTTTGCTTTATGTTAGCTAAAAATGCCACGGTGGATAGAATTTCGTGCCTAAACAAGCACGGCTGTTCGTAATGTTTTTTTTACATTTTAGGAAATGTATAGAAACTTTTTTTTTAGTAATGAACTATATTATTGGATAATTTGTAAAGAGAGAATCTCCCAGGCTAGAAATTCAATATCGAAATGGAATTTTCTGAAAATCGCTTTACTGCAACGCGACAAGGGGTAGTTGTAACACCCCTGAAAAGGTATTTCTACCTTAATGAATATTGAAGGCGTTTAATAAACAAGGCAATTCTATCTTGCACCGTCATAAGGTGTCAATTGTATATTGTCGACCCGACTCGAGTAGGCAATCCCAGTTACATGAAGTTTAATATAAAAGTTCTGAGAACCTGCCCAGAGGCATACTTCCTGAGCGGAGAAAGGATGTCAGTCAAATTAAAATGTAATGAGTTTTCAAGGTGTAGTGTTTCAAGTTTAATTCGTTTCAAAGCCGGCGAGGACTCATTTTACCTCCCCCCTCACGGATGAAATACATGAATGGTCTCCGGTAACGTTTTTCAAAGTGTATCAACCTAAATTTGTAATTTGTTTCGAAAATTCCCGTCTTACATAGGGCAGAAATCGACATTTTTTTCCAGTTTGGGACGTTATATTGTTACAACGGCTTCTACTTCGCTTTTGTTGACTGCAAATGTTTGCCTGATATAAGAAAGACTTGCGTAACTCCCTTCCAATTCTTTATTCAAAATGGCACCAGTTACGTAAATACGCCTTGGGCAAACCTTCCAATATACGGGGCGAAACCGATGGTTTAAAACGAGATTGCTTTTCCCCTTAGTTAAATATTCAATATCAAAATTAGTTTCTCCTTATTATTGACCTCTATTTACAAACAAATTCGACAACTACCAACTTTGGAGCATAAAATTTCACTATACTAAAAACGTTTGAACTACTGAAAATAGGTTTTAATCCCCTTAACAATCAGACGTAAAATTACTATTTAAAATATTCAAAAATTAATTAACACTCGTTCAGGAAAAATACCAGATAACGGATATCATAAAACCACCAAACAATCATTGCCATATTTTACACAAACTTTTTAAATGGATCTAATTATAAGAACTTTTAAAATAATTTCAAATAATTAATCTTTATGTAAGGAATTGTAATCCCCTAAAAAGTGGAAAAGGGGACTCTGAAACAAGCTACTGTGTTCGAGAACACTTCTTAAATCCGGTGGCATGCCTACACGCTCTCTGTATGGGGCCAAGGCAAGACACGCCTCTATTATATGGGACAAAGTCCACCTTTTCTTAGTGTTGTTCTGTTTCATAAAATTTAAATAATTAGAGTAATTAAATTTCACATTAAATTATTTTCTTTATTTGAATATTACTGTAAATTTTACTAGGTTTCGTTGTCTGCATGACCAAATAATTTCTTCTCAATTAATTAAGGTTTTGTTTGAAATAAAAAAGTTAGTGTCACAAGCAGGATTCGAACTCTCGACCTTCGGCTAAATACGCACCTGCTCTACCACTTGAGCTATCGTTACATCAATCCATTCGGACACCAACTTCCCATCTCAACCTACCTTTCGAATTTCCCTCCTTTCTGCCATTTTTCATATTTAGGTTTTAACTTTTAACTTTTTTACTTCAACGAATACCTTACATAAAAATTAATTAATTGAAAGAAGTTATTTGGTCAACGGACCACGAAATGTAATGGACTTAATAAGTAAAACGAATATAAATTTGCTAAAGCTCATTAAAATAGTTAGCCGTTTTAATTACACAAAAGACAGCTAGAAATACAGCAAAATTATACATCTTTCCATCAATAAAATCAATTAAAGCATGGTGTAAATGAGATCAATTGGCTAAATCGCTTCAATACAATTTAAAAGCTAAATTTCGAAAAGAATGGATTAGAATGTGGTTATAATGGGCATGTATTTGGTTATGTAACTGCACGTAATAGTTTAGTTTTTCTAAAATTGCTTAGCTAATGTAAAAGGTTTTTTCTTAATAGTTTTTCACATTTCTTGTCTTCTATTTTTCTTTAAACTGAACATACCAGGAATCAACCGGTAATTAATGTTTACTTTGTACGTTAGAGCTTCTACAACTATCAGGTCCTCAGCATTTCCTGTTACTACAAACTCCCCAGGAAACAGCATTATACAAAGTCTTGAAATAGCGTCGACATTGCTTGAAAGACGTTAAATATGATTTCGTTCAATTCTTCGGACTTAGGAATATTTTCCTATAAAAGGAGGAGACCAGCCACCCAAATTACAACAACTGCCCATGAGGAGCCGAGATTCAGAACTGGAATCGCATCGTTTTCTCCTGCCCAATGTATGAAGTCGAGAGAAGCATCCTAATACGATGAATCACCCTTGAATCAAAGGGATTTTGGCCTCTGAAGAAGAATCAACTGATTGAAAAAAATATCTAAATATAATAAATTCACCATCTTGTTGAGCCAGAGAAAGAAATCTATGAAAGAAATATATATAATTATCAAGAAGATTTATTCTAATTCTAATACTGGAATGGAAGCATGTAAATAAATTAACAATAAGCTCCCTCATTCCGGGGAGGAAAACACACACACAAAAAAATCTTAATACATTATTTCTTATTTATACAACATTCACTCAGCTAGTGTAGTGTAATAATCTATTCCTCCATCACCCTCTATAAATATTACGTAACGAACGTAATTGATGATCGGTGGGGTACTCAAAATTCCGCCATCAGCCTTCTCACGCTACACATTCACGCTAATAAATACATTCTTCTCAACAGACGCGAGGGATACAAAATTATCAGTATTATATACAATAAAACAATCGGGCACCTTTCCTAAGTGCTCTATGTAAGGAGCAAAGGAATGACACCCTTCAGTTAGTCGGGAATCATCGAGCAATATTTCTCTACATGCTGGATATATAAGCAGATTCAAATTAAATGTCCGTGTGTCAAGCTCGTATGGCCTATTCTTATTCAAAAAGAAGTATTTCAAAACATTGTAGGTTCGTTTGGGTCGTATAAAGAAGCATCCAAAATTTTAGGAAGAATTTTTGATGTAGTGGTTCGGACGAGGAGAAAGTTGAGCAGAACTCCAGACATATAAGTTGTTCGTATATCCATTTTGCTTTTAAAATTAAGTCATCAAGTAGACTCCTTGTGACAGTTATAGGATGAAAAACAACTGGATTTTAAAACGAAGTAATGTATGTAATATTAATAAGGATGTTGCCAATTTTGTAGTATTTACTTACTTTCCCTATCACATTTATTTTTATCACCAATTGCATTAAAATTTATTAGAAATTGTTACGTTTTTTACTGAAGGAAAATTTAATTGAAGGATTTTGAAAAATAACAAAATAAAAGATTTTAATTACATAATTTTGTTTTTTGGACACATTAGTTTTTTTTAAACAATTAATACCGTATAATGTCCTCTGTTAGGTAAAACTTCTGTGCACCTGTCACACTGCATTGGTCCGTCTGTTTTCGTTGATGGCATTTTTGATGTATGAACAGATTTCCGTTGAATACTATCCAACTGGTAAGGTAAAAAGATCGAATGCCAGGATAGGCGGAACGGAGATCTAAACATGATAAGTATTCAATGGGAAAAAGCCATTCCTTGGGACAAAGTAATGTTTAGTGTAATGAGCAGTATATAAAAATAATTCGTAATTGCATAGTCCAACATCAATCTGTGTGTTTAATTAGGTAAAACATGGCAATAAATTATTAACATTAAAAATTTAATCAAAGGAGACAGGTGATCTAACTTATGATCGATAAGAAAACGAAAATTTCAAAATCTTTAGAATTCTAATAAAACCCGATATATAATGTCAAATTTAGTTAATAAAATATAAATTTGAAGCATTTTTTATTTATAGAGAAAGATAGTGTAGAAAATACAGGTGTGAATAAAGTTGAACAATACAGAAATTTATATGTATATTTATGACAAAATAATCCAACGTTTTTCTCATTTTAGTGTAAAAGATGTTAGGTTATTAAGTACAAAATGTTAACAAAGACTTGATATATACTGTCAATATTTTGGCACATCTTTGAACCTATGCCAGTTTGCTTTGTGTGCCGAGTTTATGTTAATTTATGGTAATGAATGTGATTTATTAGCGTGAAAGGAAGGGGGTGATTAACCCCGCCCTGAGAAATATCGAGTAGTCTGGGAAGAGAAAATAGCTTCGGGGAGTAAAAGAAATTATTAGCAAGAATGAGGCTGGTTTGACCACGGTCATGAAAGTATCGGGAAAACTGGGGGTAGTTACCAGACTAATATTTTTGTATCGGGTGGACATGAGTAAAGCCAGGAACACACTTACCCATAGCTACGCCATGCGACGCTACCCGATGCTACCCGACGCATTGCCACGTTTTGGTGGGGTGTGCACATCTATCCGACGCAAGTACACGTCGCGTACAGTCCACAGCGTTTATCACAATAATCACTATCACAATCGCAACGCATCTTTTGTTCTTAATGCACTATTTTGAGCAAAACCTTGTAATAAATTGTTAGTTAAATTTTATGAGCATAATCATCTAATAAATTGTTTGTTAAACTTAAATGTTTTAAATAAAGTTACTCCTAACCATCATAGTTAAACAATGTTTATAAAAACTTATGAATTTTTTATCTCGTTTAATTTGGTTTACATTAAAATAACATGTTGTAATTAATATAACGACGAAATTACATGTACTTAGTTTGAAATAAACTACAAAAGATATGAGTGTCCTGTTCAAATGCTACCCGACATTACAAAATGGTGTAATTTTACGAGCAAAACAATGAAATAAATTGTTAATTAAATTCATTATATCAAAAAATCGTATTCCGGTGTTTTGATTAATTTTCTACCAAACCATTAAAATTAATTTTTTAAATAAAAACGCATTAATTTTTAATCACAGTTAATTGATTTATATTAAAATAAGTATGTTGTAATTAATATAACGACAATAATACATGTCTTCAATACAAAATATGAGTCTTCTTTTGTCTTCGACTGTACTCGATGCCACACGACGCAAAACTGGACAGTGGGGATCGCAGAGCGTCGGGTAGGTTAGCGTGGCATAGCATCAGGTAGATGAACACGGGGGTAATGCAACCTTATGGAAAATCGGAGTTTGGATTTGCGTCGGGTAGCATCGGGTAGCGTCGCATGGCGTAGCATCGGGTAAGTGTGTTTCTGGCTTTACCGGTGTCATTGGAATATCTAGTACTACAATACCGACGCCGGACGTGCGATTACAACGTTCTCTGCCTGTCTTCTCCGTGGCGGGATACATGGTTTTGCGACCCATGGATAAGGCGCCCGGAGTCTCAAACAGAAGTCAGGGTTTCCTGCTGGGTATCATTTTGTCGAGGCGAACCGCTCGCGCTTGCAATGCGGAGTACCCGTTGGCCGTAATGCTCCGGTGCGTCATCGGATCCGAACATTTGTCCGTATTTATATTTATGTTTTCGTTTCTGTTTGATAGTTGATGACCTGAGGTACGAACGATTTTCCATATAAAATATTATACGTATATATATCCGTTGTAGACTCCTGAGGAAGTCCCCTAACCTACTAAATATATTGTCCAACGATTTTAGGATATCGGCGTAGTACACGTAACAGAGGGCCGGAACCAGGTCGAGATGCTCAAATCGCTGAAAAATATGCAATAGACGAGAAAAAGGAGTAAAAATTGCAGAGGGCCGACGATGACATCAGTTGTTTGTTTGCCCATAAACAGTTGACATAATTTTAATAATTTGACCATATTTTTTTTCGTGAAACTAATATCAAATTTTCTTTTAGCACATCTAGAGACCACTAAATATAAATCTTTGTTTGAATTTAAATTTATCAATTATTTGACCTCTAAAATTATTCTGATTTTTGAGAAGTCGTTATCGGAATATCTGATTAATCGGCTATAATTTAAACTGCTAAAGGAATATTAAAGTCGAAAAGACTATTTAAAAGAAGAGAAACGTAGCTTTTTAATGAGGTATGCAGCATTAAATATATAAAATATTTCTATAAGAAAATACACAAAATTGCAAAATTATTTGCCAGATATTAATCTCGGTATTTTAAAATCGTAATAGTAGTTTGATTTTAATGTTCGATACAGTTAAGAAATGCATTTGAAAATCTATTTAAAACAAATTATCACCCATGAAAATCGATCCATTATCTTTTGAAAAAATTATGTTAATGCTAGGACACTAGTAACTCTACGAATGTCAGGCATAAAGATCGTGGAAATTACCATTTACACCGATTTCTATGAATGACAGTATCTAAGGATTTTATAATCTAGAATTACGAATCTGACAATGAGGTCAATTTTTGTCCAATTTCTGATATTCTTTGCTTAATGAATGTTTGTTGAAATATGCAAAAAACAACAATATTTTGTTGTATGTGGTGATTAGTGACCGTTAATCGATATTTATTTAGAAACCGTGATATGCGGTCTGGTGTGACTTACTTTGAGTGAGTAGAAATACTTTGATTGAATATAAAACATACTTTTTGCATTGTATAAATTCACTTTTCCACATCCAAAATGTAATTGTTATGTGTAAACAATGTTTGTTAAATCCCAGGCCCTGAAGATGATCTCAATAAAGATCGAAACGTTGGCACGATAAAGAAAATGTTTTTCTGAAACCTACGTCACACCAGACCGCATCTCACGATTTCTAAATAAATATTTTGTTAAATTATCTTTTCAAATCCCACCAATTTAGAATATTCTGCGTCTTAGAACATTTTGTTTTTTCCGTTAACCAACAATGAAATTAATCAACCAAAAATAATATTTTTTAATCTCTAAAGTAATGGAGCCTTTGTTGACAAGGGAGAATATGTAATTTCATAAATACACACAACCTCGTTGTCCCCTTGTAAGATGAACTTTGATCCTTCGTTTATTGGTAAACATCACATTATGATAAGAATGAAATATGATTGATAAATAATATGATATGATTTATTACAATAATATGATTTATAATAATTGATTATAATAATTAACATATTTTATTAAAGTAATACAATTAAGCAAATTCTCTCATCGAACAAATTGTATTATTTTAAACATAAACAAAACGTTAGTTAATAGTGAGATTTCTAGTTGTTCTAATATTGCTTTTTGGGGAATGTATTTAACAAAGTAACATAAATTGCTTTTCTATAGTTTTTAATTCCGTACTTCATAATTTTATTAAGACATTTAATTACACATTATTTCGTCGTATAAGTAGAAAAACACATTTTAGCGAAAAACTTTTATGGACTTTAGAATTATGAAATCTATATTTACACCGTGAATATCGATATTTTTATATCTTTCTATAACCTTCAACTAAGATATAATTGAAGAGAGTCATTTATAGTAATTACACTCAACAGAGTTTAGTAATAATATTTTCTGTAAATAAAAAAATAAAAACTTACAAGTCATGCAAGAAAATTACGCTCATTATAATTGGCAGTTTATAATGGCATTTTATCAAACTTTCAAGGTTCACTTGAAAAAGTTTGTTACATCTTTTTATAACCTTCACCGTAGATGCAACTGTTGACAATGCAGAAGCAAATTTCGAACTAAAAAACAACTTTAAATTAGTCCGACTATGGGGAAGTGATTTTGAAATTTTTCTCGTAAAACGTTTTGAACTGCAACGTTGTTTTCGTTTTGTAACTCGGCAATTTTTTTATTTTGTACTTATCCCAACGAACGCTTAATAATCGTTTAGTTTGTGAGAGAAAAAAATTATCTTTGAGAGGGAAAAAATAGCACAATGCCTATTTTTATACAGGTTCTTGGCAATCAGGCTGATGCGCCTGTTGTTCAGGCTTCTGCTAAATGCTGGAAGGAAGCGTAAGCTTTTGAGAGCAATTGGAGGGTTTCTGGACCCATTATCTCCCTTCCTGGGCCACAATTTCCTAATAAAACTGGTAAGAGGGGCAGAAAAAATACCGATTCGAGTAACCGAGATAAAAAATAATTAATTTGAAAATTAGCCTTTCTCATTTTTAAAATACGAAATAATCTGTATCTTCATAGCCATCATTGTAATGGGGCATTTCATTTTACGTTAAGCGGACTTAATGTATTAAAAACATCAGTGTAAAAAAAAGCCTGATTTCAAAATGCAGCCATTTAAAATACACTCATTTGTTGTTACTCCTTGTAATAATAGAGATTGTATAATTAGCATATTTGTTTAAACTGCATAAATTTTGATACTAAGCATTTCTCCATCAACATAGCTTTAAGGTTTTATCTAATTTTTTATGTACTTATCCTATTGTTTTATCAAATTAAGACAGCTTGGAAGAAAATCGTTAAAAACCGTTATGTACTAAGAACTAAAACGTTGAATTTAGGTTTTTAATAAATTGACTCGTTTTTTATACTAAATATCTAAGGAGTATTTTTGTCAAGAAATTACCCTGTAAAACGTAATAACCAAAAGCAAAATATCACTATTGGCTGCCAGAAGCATCCTAACATCTGTTACTAAAAGGAAATGTTGCCTATACACTGCTGTGATAAGATCTAAGATATCCTATTAGTCGGATGTGTAAAGCAAAAGATATATATATATATATATATATATATATATATATATATATAATTATTTGAAGATTAATAGATGCGGTCTGGTGTGACGTAGGTTTTAGAAAAACATTTTCTTTATGGTGCCAACGTTTCGAGCTTTATAAAGATCATCGTCAGAGCTCAAAGTGTTTTTTTCTGTGAAGATGTGTCATTCTTTTGTGTCGTGCCATTCTCAACACGACCCACAAGAATGACACATCTACACGGAAAGCAAACACTTTGAGCCCTGAAGATGATCTCAATAAAAAAAGAAACGTTGGCACGATAAAGAAAACGTTTTTCTAAAACCTACGTCACACCAGACTGCATCTCATGATCTCCCAAATGTGTACAAAGTTTGGTGGAATAATACACCAAGTATGAGGCTCGAAAATGATTGATAGAAGGGCCATCCGCAAAACATACAAAGGAACTACTGGAAGGCAACTGCAAACTAATCAGGATTCTAATTGACTAAAATGGTTGCAGGTTAAAATATATGCCTGAAAGATCAAGAAAAGTGCAAAAGAGGGCCGGCGATGTCCTCAGTTTTTATCAGACCCTAAACCTTCCATACATTTCATATAAGTCTATGGAGTTCAAGTGACTGGAGAGTACGTCATGCACGTATGAGTGTAAAACTGTGTGGTGTTTAGTGACCGTTAATTAATGATTATTTGGAGATCGTGAGATGCGGTCTGGTGTGATGTAGGTTTCAGAAAACCATTTTCTTTAACGTACCAACAATCTTTATTGAGATCATCTTCAGGGCGCTAAGTTTTTTTTGTTTTCCGCGTAGATGTGCCGCTCTCAACACAACACGCAAGAATGACACATCTACTCGGAAAGCAAACACTTTGAACCCTGAAGATGATTTCAAAAAAGATAGAAACGTTCGCACGATAAAGAAAATGTATTTCTACAACCTACGTCACACCGGAACTCATCGCACAATATTCAAATAATGATTGACTATCGGTCACTAAACACCACACAAAAAATATATAAATAAATAAAAAAATCATTTGCAAATCTATGAAGACTAGAACTTTTTTCTTTCATATGGATTCGTAGTGATTTCTTCCTTTAGCGCGTAAACTTTCGTCTATTGTGCCAATCTCTGCTATTGAGTTTTCGTTTGTTTTACGAAATAAATAATTCTTCTAAGCAGAATGGTGTCAACGCCTGTACAGCTAATTATCGGATACATTTGGCATGGGACCTTTATCTATCTATTGCATGGGAATTGCGTAGTACAAGTTCAGTTGTCCCTATTGCTTCTTGACATGATATTTTATCGATCGGATGTTGGTTCCTTTTTTTTAAAAGATACGTAACTACATAACCAGTTAGAGTTTCAATTCTATTGACAGGATTGTTTCATCCCCCATTAAACTATGGTGACGAGTAATCTATGCTTGATTCATGCCTTATTTACGATTCCAGTAGATTACGTTAGAGAGATAACATTGCGGAAAAGTGTATAATTTTGTTTTTCCATCGCTATCTTTATCATAAATACGATAATTAATAGAGATTTGCTTGTTAGTTTTATACAATATTTATGTTTAAACATTTTTTGTAGGATTAGAAACTTCCATCATTAATTTTGTTATAGTTTATTTTGGCATTAAAGCAATTTAATTATTATTTAGATTAGTCTAAAAATTATAATTCGTATTGAAATAATGATTGAATTAGTATTTTTCTAATTAAGATAAAGTAATTCGGCAAAACTAGCCTTCGCCTATGGTATTCTTTAATTACTAAAGGTTTCAGTTCTTTTTTAATTGACCGTAGCTTATGCCACAATGTTCATTTAAGTTGTTTTAAATTATACATTAATGTTAACATTTAACTGTTCCGAGGAAACCTATTCGAAAAAAATAAATCAAACAGGGACTAAATATTTTTGACATACAAATAACAATTAAGCTAGGACTACCATCCTGGAAACATCCTTCGCTAGGTATAAAAGTTTAGTAAATTGCAACGGAAATGAAAATTTCAAATACAGATTGCTAACAGATAGCTTCAAGAACAGTAAAGTAACGGCATTCTGTGCAAGCCCAAAAGTTGGAGAAAAACTCATTAGGGAACTACACCGTATTTCAATCTGAAATACATGCTATCAACACTTGCGTGTTGAAAACCTGAAACAAGCTGGCGCGGTCTTGGCTTCCAAGGCACAATTCTAGGAAATGAACAGACTGCAATACGATCTGTAGGTCTAGGATTTATAAATGGAATAACACGATCAAATATAAACTCCTCCATTATAGATTTTGGCTCCACAAAAGAAAAGTGGACGAACTCCAGCGGTTTCAAACACAGTACAGACGCAAACTCCTGGTCTCCTCCTTTCTCCTTCACCATGTTGATTATGGCTGTTTGGTCTACTGTAGACTCACCAGCGAGCTTGTTAACAAGCTCAAAAGTTTCATGAATTATTTTTTCGGCTCAAATTTAGCTCTCCAAAAAGATCTCATTGTAATGGGTATCGTGGGTTTGTAATGATTGTAGCCTGTTATCGCAGGCTATACTTTCTTGGCTTCTTTACCAACCAATTTCTACCCAATCCCCTTCCTATAATGATTATCAATTAACATTTAAACCTCTCTACATACTTGCCACACTCGTTCCCGCTCTTCCGATATCTACCCTCTCGTACAAATCTACTGTTTTTAGTCGCTTCATGCTTATCCGTTTCTACAGCCTCCGAAATTCTCTACATAAATATATTCGCTGTGTCTCGACCCTTTCCACTTTGAAAACACAGTAAGTCCCTTCTTTTTGACTACCTCTTGTTCCTACAATTTAACACCGAGGGTGGTTAATTTGCTTATTCTAATACAAATAAATCTTTATGTTTACATTCAATTTAACTAATTGTGCCAAATTTGGTACCTTTTTTTTACTCAATAGGGCCCAAAGCCCGAGAATCACATTAACTTTCTTTTTCTTTTATCTATATTATTTGTATTGTATTTAATATTTTTTTTCCTTACAGCTCAAACTGTACAGCTACCAAGCCAGTTTTTATTTATTTATTATATATATATATATATATATATAAGTTACGCCTTTGTTCAGCGACAGATGATGTTGCGTCTGTACAGATTCGGAGAATGTTTGTAAGCAATAAACCCTTCCCTGTTAACTATTCCTATTACACTTGTAAAGACAGATTCAGATTAATCATATCTGTGAACAGGAAAGGTTCTTCTCAAATTATAAGTTGTGTTTAACTAATAAAGTTGTTTTTAAAAAGACTCTCGTTTAGTCAACACACGTAACTTATATATATATTTTTTTTACATTGGATATCAGGGACAGGGACTGGAGGAGTTTCCTCCTGAGCACTGCAGCTGAGCTGTACAGCTTATTGTACTTTATCTCCCTGGCACCTTATTTTTTTTTTTTTTTTGGGGGGGGGGCTTGCAACACAAATGTGAACTTGAGCCCCCGTTGAACTGGTGTTCTTCCATCGAAGAAACTCATTTTTGAAGGGGGTTGGGACCAAATTCCGGGTCGCTGAGATCCGATCCCGCCCCTTCCATTGCCGTGTCAATTTATTTCAATTGCGGCCAGCGGTCCCCTTAGGCGTCAGAAAAAGTGTAGAGGCGACGGTGGGGATCGAACCCACGACCGCGGGATCTAATAGCCGAGAGTATGACGCCTTAACCACTCGGCTATCGCGGCCCCCTCTTAGCCAGATTAGTCAAAAACAAGTTATGTAAAAAATAAATGAATATAAAAAATAAATATAAAAGCAAAAGTTAACCTTAGCTAAAAATTAAGGAACACAAAATGGAGTTGTATTTCCAGATGAACGAGCTGAAACCATCGCCTACAACTTCAGTCATTGAGATAGTTTCATTCAAAAAGTAAAAATTGTGGATCTTTTCATCCTTGGAGATGTCTCTATGGAAAAGTGTGCCATTCCTCTACTGCACTGAGGAAACCATTAAACTTATTCTTTTCCGTGGAGGTGCGTCGATCAAACATTGAGCACTTTCCAAACGAAGGACAAGAAGCTAATTTTCCTTTGAAGCTCGAGTCCTATTTGAAGTTTATAAGGAAGGAAGTATCTTCATCATCAGATTTATGACCAGTAATCCTGGCGGAAATACATTTTATAGTATGGTTCTGAATTCCAGACGTTCGATTTGTTAGAAAGGGCTTATTCAGTCCGTGCATGTTCTCAAATCGATCCAACTGAGAATTGAAATAAGACCTCTAAAGCAAACGGGATTCAGCAGACATTCTCTTAACAAATCGGTAGTTACGGTTCTCTTTTTTTTAATAATTGTATTGATGCAAGCATTAAATCTACAGTCAGAACTAAATGTGACTTCTAAGGCATCTATATCATTAACTCGCTCAATGTTGATATTGTTGATGACGTACCGGAAGAGGAATGGTTTGTGGTTGAATTTGGATAATCGAATGAATTTACACTTACTCAGGGAAAGGGAAAGATGATTGGCAGAACACTAATGTCCGCTTGAACTGCCAGTGGGTCGTCAGGGCCAAGAATTGATTTAAAAATTTGACATCAGCCAACAGCAAAATCGCAGATATCATTAACCAACATCAGAAATAAAATTGGGCCAAGGTTATGATTATGACACTCTCACCAAAACTTTAAAAAACGTGGCTATGTATAGAAAGGTTCAAAAGAGAGGTGATATAATTTTATGGTATCTGAGGAAACAGTACCCCCATTTGTAGGTTATTTGCAACGAAAAGGAATAAAATGCCGCCCATAATATTATCTTTTAATGCAAAGCAAAAGCTCAATTTAGTCAATCACTCCTACTTCATTAAAGAAGGAACTAATCAATTGAACTGACGGCAAAAATTACGTTGCTTGGGGAAGACCAACCACCTTCTCGTAGTATCATCCCCATTGAAATAAATATCTTAGAAATAGTTAAATTAATATATTTCAAGGTTTTGTGATACCAAGTAAGTGTATAAAATAAAAAAGTCACACAAATGAATAAAGAAGGTAAAATATAAAAATTTAAGGTATTAACTTGTCAAGGAGAGCTGTAAAAATTTTACTGTTTATTCATTGAGAAATGTTAGGGGAAAATCTGTTAAATCATAGGTCAAGCAAATCGTAAATCTGAGAACGGTTGAAATAAGTTCGTGTTTGAATTCGCCATAGCCCGTGAACAGGGAGCTAATTGAATGAAGGAGAACCGGACCAAGTCTATGCAATGAACAATCAATTAATCTCGTCTTAACCATTTGCCAGCCCATTCCCTTTGACTTCATTTTACGCCCAGTTTGCTCCCCCTCGGCATTGGCTGATAACCCTCGCTCTCTCTCTAATTGGGAAAGCCAATATTTTTTCCTACGACCGTTTTCACCGGGTAAAAACTAAAGAAAACCCCGGGCTGGGTTGAGAAAAACGATAAAAGGGATAGCCGCAGTTTGTATTCTACCGGTAAACGAATATTGTTATAGAATGAGTATCAATTTTGCTCTTTTGAGAATAGATCACTATGTAAAAGTGTAAAGTTTTGGAATTGCGATAGATTTTTTTTTTAGCAAGGGTTCGCAGCAGCAGAGGTCATATCAACCCTCGGGGTGCCAGTGTTTTTGATAAAAGGCCATTTGTAAGTATGTCGGGTTCGAATGCAGAGCCGCTGGATTCGAACCCGGGACCTTTACCTTACAGAGATGAGCGCAGTGTCAACGCCTAAACCATTGCGGCTACCGACGCCCATGTAGGTGTTATTGCGAAACCTCGCTGTTAAAACTCAATACCAATTGTCTACTAGCTTAGTCAGGAATTGCTTTTCCTTTTAACCTTTTCTTTAACAACATTTGTGTTTTACCGTACCCAGGAGACACTTTTGCAGATTGTAACCAATCCTTCGCTCTTTCCTAACAGAACTAGGCTTCAGAGTCAACATTTCGAAAATTGTCCTTTGGGAGCGAGAGTGCCACAGGATACTGTTCTGAGACCAATATTGTACCTCATCTCTACCTCAGATATCCCGATTCCACTCCCCACCCTCATAGCTTCCTTTTCTGACGACACGTCTGTGCAAACCTCTGATTCTGATCGCGCAATTCCAAGCACATGGGTTGCAGATAGCCGAATGGAGCTAATTCTGGCGTCTTAAGTTAAATGGAAGCAAATGCACCGTATTACAAACTAAAAGAAAATAATTAAACAGTCGCTTATTATCAAGAAAATCACACGTATCAATAAATAACGGAACAATTTTATAACACGCTACTGATGCCGATTTGGGCATACGGTTTAGAACATAAATAGGAAAGCGCTAAACCTTGAACAACCAAATAAAATACAGTCCTTCCAATCCATAGCGCTTAAAACCATTGTCAACGCTCCCTATCACGTTTCCTGCTCTTCACAATGACCTGCAAATACCTTCCGTTAAGAACTCAATCACCAACCAATTTTCCGCGTTCCGTGAAAAACTCTTCACATCTTAACGCATTAACCGGCTCCATGTTCAACATTACCCACACGTAGAACCGAGTAAACCGACTGATGAGGAGGTGGATCTGAGATATCCTTACGAAAAGTACGTAACTATTCGGAAAGCGGAGAGAGCAATAAAAGCTGCTGGTTCTCTCAGAATATACGATACAATCGTATTGTATCTCATTACATAATGTATATAATTTGTTCAGATGTTATGCGAGGATTTGCTGCAGCTCATTTGTAATATTTTGGGTTTTAATGCTGGGCCGCTGGATTCGAACCCAGGACCTTTACCTTACTGTGATGAGCGCCGAATCAACGCCTAAACCGTAACTTACAAATGGTAATTCAATTAAGAACAAGAGAGTTCAAAAGAAAATAATTGGTATTAAAAAACTACACAGAAAAATAAATCGAGGTAGAACATTACATACTCAGATTTTATTCTTCTGCAAGCGATGTAGGCTAAACTAGTATACATTAATGCAGTCAAAAACAATTAAAAACTAAATTGTAAAAAACATGGTTGTATCTTAATAAGTAATTAAGCTAACTGGATGTTAAATTGTACCACCCGTAGATAATGATCTTAATTTCAAGTGTTACTTATAGTTGCTTAACAAAAAAAACTATTGTTCGTTTCCAGAGAAAGAGGAGAATCTACTAGAAAATAGAAAATAAAGATTTCTATTCTATCCCTAGCAGCGTCAGCACGCTAAATATTACTGATTTATGATTTATAACAGCACAAATCTGCGTAAAGTTGTACACACATAAACGAGTGTTCTGAGTTGAGCATACTACTTTCCGGCTTCCAGATTTTGTGATTTACTATAAACTATGGGCATTCCTCAGAAAACTAACGACCGAGTGTTACCAGTCTGGGATCAGACCTTCGTCTTATACGTCCAGTCGCCAAGGTTGGTCTACAGAGTCTAATGACAACTCCAAACGCGATTAGTCCAAACTCACTCACACTTTAATACATCATTACCTATTAAATATCCATAATTTTACACCTATTACATCAAATTTTATTACATTACCATTCAACTAGAATCAGTACTATACACAATCAAAACAATCTTGTTTCCCTCAAGAATCGAATCTGAGGACTTACAAACTCGCTGCCGTGCTGGAGCACAATTTTTATATTGGGAGGCATTTTTATTCGCTCCCTATATGGAGCCAAAGAATTACACCTCGAGTTCATTTATTTGGGACACATTGAGAAACCATTCTCTCCATGCCAGACACATACGCGGACTCAGGCACAAAAGTAACTGGCCGACAACTTCGCATGCCCACAAGCTAAATATGTTCAAAAATATTAAACAACTACATTTTATAAGTGTGTCTAAAAGCTTTCAATCTAAAGCAATCATAAAAATTGTTAAACTTTTTCTCTATTTAATTAGTTGCGAGATTACTCAACATTGTGGATAATAATTGTAGTTCGATATAAAAAAAATATTTTGGATTTTTATGGATTGTACGGATTCCTATGGAAACAAATACAGACAATGTATAAAACATGAAATTTTCAAACTTTAGACGTTTCATATGCAATAAGCAAAATAGAATCAAATATATTATACAACTTAAATAATAAAAAAATTAAAAAATACCTTGGTAGTTTCATTTTTATCACTCAAATATTTACTAAAATAAATACCTATGAATAAATGAAAACTTTCTCTAATTAATACTGATTGATTGTGCCTATAAATTATTAGTAATTATAAATTATAAGGGAAAATAATTACATAGTTGATAATGTTTATTCATTGTCAAATATTAATTCTACATGTGGTAATTCTATGTTGTACATACTGTTGTTAGTAATAAACATGAAAATTGTAAACATGGCAATATTTTAACATCAATTAGGTAATAAACTTTTGACTAACTTTTTATTATTGTATTTTGCAATATTGTAAGAACATAAAACTCGATTTATTATTGTAAATTATTTAAGTATGCATTATAGTTCGTTTCGACAAAACAACTTAACAGGACGGATGCTTGTCTTTAAACCAAATTTCTAAACAAACCTAAGTACCTGAAAGTAATGAGAAAAATGATTTAGATCGCAGTAAGATAAATAAACAGGAAAATTTGGCCCTAAAACCAATTGTTCAGAAACATGAGCTTTCACCATGGCTCTGTACCTTTTCGGTCAAAATCCACACAATTTTTTGAAATTATTGTTAGGGTCTCTTCACTGTAGTTTGGAAAAAGGTGAAGAAAAACTGTTTTCTCTTAGTGACCGGTTTCGATGCGTATATTTGCTCTACTCAGGTCTAAAATCAACAAAAATTACTACGTAACCACACATTTACAATTTTTTTTATTTTTCATTGTAAAATCTATTTTTCATGTATAGATTATATATTCCTTACAGATATTTCGTGAGATACTTTCGTTTTTTTCAGGATTGTTTTGACACACGAACTTCGTTCGGCGAATGCGCCTCGTCCATCGGTTTGGCAAACGAGGAAAAACGAAAATTAAAACGCAGCTTATGGAAGCAAATAATAAAACGAGATAACCGCGTATTGTAGGGCTCAAGTTGTGGTCCCTCAAGTTTCCCGTTCATTGTGCGACCCTTCTTCCAGGAGTAGAAGAGAAAGTCCCCCTCTGAAAAGGGATCTGAGGGATAAATGTATAAGACATCGTGGTTAGTTTGAAGAGGTAGAAGGGACGAGGTAGCTAAAATATCAAAGTGCGCTAAGAGCCCTTCCGACTGTGTATTCTAAAGATTGGGTCTAAATCCGCAAAAGTGGAAGAGAGCAAAGCAAACGTGGATTCGGGGCGAAAGGGCTGAGGATGACCACAAACGCTCGCCTACATATACGATAAAAAAAAACTTATTCAACGAAATATTTAATCGTTCCCATGATTTAAAATTACTTATAAAACTTTAATGTCCTTATAAAGTTTGTTTTATATACCTACAGTCACCTAACTGAACACTTTTTAGAATGAATGCATTCATCGCAATATATTCACAACATGTGAGTTTTTTTTATCTAAGCAAAATTATCATTTCAGTGATCCATCGTCTTTTTACAACGAAAATTGTCAAGGATTAATGGAATTCTAGTAAACAGGGATTTTATTTTTTGCTACGTTATAACTAATATTTTAATCCATAAAATGTGTTAAGTTAGTCTTGGTTAACTAAAGTAATGATTTTAGTTGTTATATAACGTTTATGTAAAGTAATCTTAGAATGAAAAATTTGTGTCGCGAGTGGGTTTTGAACCCACGACCTGCCCAGGGTTCTCTACACTGGTGCTCTAACCATTTGTGCTATCGTGCCTTCGTTCCCCTGGGACATTATCTCATCTAAACCTACAACTTTTTCATATTTCCCTGTTTTTGTTATATATTAAAATTTCATGAATCTGATTCTTGGCGATAGGGCGCACGGGAATCTGTTAGCGAAGTGCGGTATTTCTAAATGTTTTACATTAATCCATATGTTTTTTGAGCCATAGTGAAGCAAAGAATCGATTTAAGTTGATTTATAATTTATATGTAAATTGTGTTTGAGATGATGAGTTGATATCCCGTGGGACAGAAGTCACGTTAGTTCAAGTGGTTAGAACTTCGGGGTGTAGAACCAGAGGTCATGGGTTCGAGTCCCACTCTTGGCACTAATTTTTCATCTCTTTACATCAAAAGTATAAATCAACTTATAACTTTTGTTAATACTCGACAATTTTTGTATAGCTTCTACATATAATGGTGAGTCTTCTTGGGGACACATTTTTCAATGCCTCTCAGTTAGGGTAATGGAAGGGATTGAATAGTGGGCATGCTATTGTTGACTTCCTAAAGTGAGTACATACTAAACACTTTTGAAACGAGAACTACATAACTACTTTTACTAGTCTTAGATTTCTTATAAAAACAAAATTGATGTACAATTTTGATCAACATGCAATAAAATTACTGAATCTTATTAAGGTGCCAAACGGTAAAATTCAAAAAGTAATTGTCACAGTTTGGTAATATAAATATTGGGATGCCTCAAGGATCCATTTTTGGACCGATTATACACATTATTTACATAAATGTATTGTATAAGATGTTTCACGTGGCACAGTTTAGCGCTATATGATACTAACACTGTTCAAAAAAGTAAAGATGGGTTAACTCTAGTAAACACTAACAACTCTTCCAAGTGCAGCCAAAATGTTAGTTTCAAAAAAAGCCTATGCTTAAATAAATTTGGTTTGTCGTCTCAAACATCAAAAAATTGAAAAATTGAAATGTTATCTAAAACAAAATTAAGACAAATTTTATCTGTCCGCCTTTTTTTATTTTTCATTTTCCTCAGCAACTTACATTTTTTCAAGACTCAATTATTAAACGTTAAAAAACCTGAAACTTTGATTAAATATAAAAATATTTATAAATCAAGTTACATTACAAGAGGGTGGAATTTTTTGCCTGTCAGTGTATACGTAGAGGTACACTAAAATATTTTCTTTTATAGTCAACGTTTTATATGATGTACAAGTTTTCATGAATCTCGATTTTAAGAATGTATTATATTTGTTGTTCTAACGTTAAAATAGTTAGCCGTTTTAATTACACAAATGACAGCTAGAAATACAGCAAAATTATACATCTTTCCTTCAATAAAATCAAACACAGCAATGGTATGAAATAGATCATTTAGCTGAATCGCTTAAATACAATTTAAAATCTAAAATTCTAAGAGACTGGTTTAGAATGTGGTTATAATGGGCATGTATTTGGTTAGGTTATTGCATGTAATATTATAGTTTTTTCTAAAATTGCTTAACTAATCTAACAGATTTTTTTCTTAAGAGTTTTTGACACTTTTTGTAGTATTTTTTTTAAACTGAACTTTCCAGAAATCGCTCGGTAATTACTGTTCACTTTGACGTTAGAGCTTTTACAGCTATCAGGTCCTCACCATTTGCTAAACAATTGTCAACAATCAAAAGAAAATCCGTTAACGGCCCTTTGTATTTGTGCTTGTATTGCTTTGTATACGATTATAACGTGACTTACTACAAGATCCCTAGGACACAGGGAAAACAGTATTATGCAAAAAGTCTTAAAATATCGTCGACATTGTTTGAAAGACGTTAAATATAACGGTGACCTTGAAATAGCGTAACCATTATAAAAAATCTCTCTAATATCGAAAAACAAAAATATATAAAAAACTGTGCGTAGGACCTACATTTAATATGCTGTTTATTGAAATTGTTTAATCACTTGTTAGATAATTATCCAAAGAGCGAAAATTGCCTGCGGGTGGTGGCGAAGGCTCTGCGCCAAGAACTGTGGTCTAAAGTCCAATGGACCATAATACACCTGTGTTCTAAGACCAATGTAGACATATCAGTCGGTGGTGTGGTGGACCAAATCTCTTCAGGCCAAAGCAATAAGGCTATAAAGTGGCACCCGAAGACAAGCTTCTCACATTGTCACTGGTGCCATGAGCACAACGCCAACTGCGGTCCTGGAAGTTTTGTTAAACCTCCCACCTCTTCACATTTTAATCCAAGGAGAAGCCAGAGCAGCAGCCCACAGGCTCATAAATGGACAACCATCTGCTAGGATACGCCATGTAAATAAACAATAGAAACTAAGGGAGGAGATATGGCAGATGCCATTCTTGGTATGCCAATTGATTGTACTACTCCATAGTACAACTTTACCAAGAAGTACAAAGTAGTGATACCAGAACGGGAAGAATGGGCCAAAAAAACACTACTAAGGACAACTTCCTACTGGTATACTGACGTGTCCAAAACCGACAAAGGTACGGGTGCTGGGGTTTTTGGGATGAACCATAGAAGGACCATCCGCAAAACTTACAAAAGAATTACTGGAAGGCAACCGCAACCCCTGACAGGGCGATCTCACTTGAGAAAGCACATGCACTGGAGGAGTACAGACAAAAGAAACACTGTGCAGATATTGCTAGGAAGAGGAGGAGACCACAGAACACATTTTATGCTTTCGTGAAGGTCTATGTAGGTGCAAGTTTTTGCAACAAGGAGAAGAATATCCACAAGCATGATCTTACACTTAGGAACCGCTGGCAAAGCTATGGAGGCTGGTTAATAACCTGAAGCTGGCTAGTGAGTTATAAAAAGCAGGAGAGCACATAAGATCTATTGTTCTTTGTTCATTCACCTTGATTCTCTGAAGCAGAAAACCAGGGTTTTGTAGATTACGGATTTGCTTTGAATTGATCGTTATGACGCGGATCCTTGCCATTCGGGGCATAGAGGCAACGAAAAAGGTTGACATGTTGGCCCAAAAGGGAATCAACATGAGACTCTTTTGACCCAGAATCTTACCGCGGCCGAGCAGCCTGCCACAAAAGAGTATACATCTTAAAATGGATCCTTAATGAGTCCTAAACCTGATGGAACAATACCACAGGTATGAGGCATGCGAAGAGATTCATAGAAGGACCATCCGCAAAACTTACAAAAGAATTACTGGAAGGCAACCAGAACTGAGCCAGGAGTCTGGTTGGATTCCTGTCAGGGCACTACCACTTAAGAAAGCACATGCACCGGATAGGAGTAAAAGAAGATACACTGTGCAGATACTACCAGGAAGAGGAGGAGACCGCAGAACACATTTTATTTTTATGTGAAGGTCAAGGTAGGTGCAGGTTCTTGCAACTAGGACAAGAAAAGCCAGAAGTAAGATTCTATACCAAGGAGCCGGTGGCAAAGATATGGAGGCTGATTGATAACCTGAAGCTGGCCAGTGAGTTATAAAAAGCAAGAGGGCACCACAGGTCGAGGTGTAGTAGGCCTTGTGGCCACCTCTTTATCCCTATCCCTAGATAAATTATGATTTTTTATTCTGGCTAGCAACATTTAATTTTTTCAACGGACCATACTAACATTTTTGTTCTTAGATTTAAAACATTTTTTGTTTACTTTTAACGCTTTTTGTGTGTAAATTAAGTAATTAACCTGTCTGTAAGAATAAATCCCAGTTGTGAGGTGAATTTAACAACTATTTTACGTAGAGATTCCCTATTGGCACAATTATCTCCAATTTATATTAGCATTAGCGCGCACCTAAGAATGTTTTAATATCTCGACAACCCTGACGGCTCTCAATTAATAAAGTGGCGTCGGGGGCGGGTGAGAGCGGGGGCGAGAAGTTTTATCGGAACGTTTAGGGGACGGGGGCGGGCGCGAGGGGCGGTGTATCACAGAGCGTAGGAAGTCGTTATTGGGCGGAACCTGAAGAGGGAAAAACGCCTTGTTATCCAAGTTTGACACACACCTTCACCCCTTGTAATTTCTCTCTATTAATTATGGAATAGAAGCTCCGTAGCCGCCCTCGCCTCGTCCCCGGCCCGACAACTCCATCCACCTTTCCCAGGCGCAACTTTATACAAGAGACGACGTTAATGAAGGTAGTGAAGTAAAATTTTCACCGGCTCCACTCTAATCTCCAAAGATTCTTATTATTATGGAGAAAAACCTTGTGTCTTTTTTTTCTCAAGGTGAAACGAGACAAAGAGTTGTGAGTTGTTGGCAATTATTACCATCATTAATAATTTTTAATGTGTACAGCTCTTTATTAAAAAATAATACAATTATAATTTTACAAACAGCCTTTGTTTATTTTTATATTGAAACATGCTAAACTAAGAAGTCAGCCAATTCTGGCACTCATTGTAAAAGATTAAGGGAAGACGACGAGACAGATTCTCCGGATAGGAATGTGTAAAGAGGGCTTGAGCAATAGGGTTAGAATGATTCGAGAGGTTGGTCTGAACGGTCAGGACAATCAATTCGTTGACAAAAGGAATATTGAGGTCGTTGTGGGTAGTGAAGCTTGTGACGTAGTAAAGAGCTTTAACGGTTTGTTTGAAGACTTTTGATTGGAAGCATTGGATACAGTGGATATTACGTTCATTGGAACAACTCCGCATTTCCACTCTTTACAGCCGGAGTGGTTCCAGTAACATCTTATAGGTGAGAAGTATTGACGGAGAAGACGGCTCTATAATTCTGCGCAGTATTTCAAGTCTTATGCTAAAAGTTGTCTCTCAAGTGTGGGACTTGTACGTCAATCTGCTGTCTAGTTATAGTCTTAAGTATTTGATTTGAATGGAAGTCGGTATCACTATGTAGTTGATGTACAGTAGAGGGGAATAGTTTTGTCCTCCATTTTTTCACTAATATTCGATAAACACAAGGTCTTCCTGGATGTTTGGGGTTCATTGGAAAGGATTCGAGTTACAGGATCAAATTGTCGTCAGCGTATATGATGTTATTAGGATGTGCAGAGGTCAGCAGTATACTTTATATAAAGGACGAAGAATGCGCCTTTGTGGGACGCGGCTTTCTTCTGGTTCCGAAAATTCGCAAACTCGTCGCTCTGAAGCAGTGCTAGGATAGATAAGATTTCAGGATAAGATAGTACGAAATAGGTAGGAAGCTTTTACGTTTATTACCGCGGGTGCCAGATCCTGTGAAAAGCTTGTGCTTTTGGGAGTAGGAAGACAGTTACCGCACAGCAGATAAGTCATGCTAGTTTAACATACGAAACGCGCCGTGTTCACAGTCGCACTTATTGTAGTACACTAGTGTTCATAATAATAATTATTATTAATTTTTAAACGTTTAATGTCAATTATTTGTCATTTGAAGTAGTTTATTGTTTAGGAATAAATACATATTTGTACTAAATTAAATTTTATGATATAATAATTATTTAAAAGTAACGTTTGCGAGTGTGTAAAAGGGTTCATGGCATCATATTGAGGATCATAGCAAAATTGATGTTTCTCACCGACGGATATAGCCAAATCCGAAGATCAATCACTAATTTCTAAGTTGTTGACAAACAGAGTCAGCACAATCTCAAGACCCGCAAGACCTCTTGTCTATAGACTTCCACTTTTTTAGACATTTTGATTACTTCTTCAAGGATGGAATTTTTAGAAAACGCGGTGAAGTCTAAAACGCCTGCCAAGACTTCATTGTGAGTCGAAAAAAGGTTTTTATGTCAGGGGAATAAAAGTGCTTATTACACATTGATAAAAATTACAATTAATTCAAGATTTTAGTTGAGATAAAAAAGTCAATGGCACGAGCGGGATTCGAACCCACGATCTTCGGCTAAATACGCCGCTGTTCTACCACTTGAGCTATCGTGACCTAGATCCACTCGGACACCAACTTCCCATCTCAACACAAGGAATAACTTCCTTTTCTAGTGGGAGGATGCGGAATCGACAACGCTGAAACCTTGTTCACTGGACGGGTACCGAATCGGGGATAGAATTTTTAGATGGATGTTAATCGTTGTAAGGGTGCAAAATTGGTATACAAACAACACTGGTGGGGAACTTCTTCCCCGGCAGAATGATAAGAAAAGCGGGGAGAAGGGCATTGTGTGCCTGGAGACGAGCAAGTCGACAACGGTGAGACTAGTCCTTTATTTTTCTGTAAATTCCTGGATCCTTGTTCCTTCAGGGAGTGTGCCCGCTCCTCTTTAAATTAAGCACATTTGTAAATAGTATTTCTTTAAAACTGATCTAATGTTGAAATTGTGTTGTTTTTTCTTTAAGAGGAGTTTTTTATTTTTTTTTTGTGAACAAGTAATTTTTTTAGTTTGTTTCTATCACAAGGCATTTTTCATAATATTATATTATTATTTATATAATATACATTCATTCATAAGGTCAAATTATACATTTTTATTTTACGTGTGCAGTTGGATATTTACTTTTTCCCGGTTCTTGTTTTCCTTTTGGGAAAACTTAGAATTGTTCAGTCGGGGACAAGAAAACAAAAACAACGAATATATTCCTTTATCTAATTATTTACTAACTGACAACAAAATGACAAAATATAGTTCGAGTTATACAGAAAACTGTAACACGCCCTCAAAAAATAGTAGCACTACATAATGGCAGACTAGGAGTTGTATCATAAGCAATGGTTAGAAAGAAAACAACTAGAAGAACGTGCCGAAGATCGTGGGTTCGAAACCCGCTCGTGCCATTGACTTTTTTAAATCTCAACTGAAAACCTTAATTAATTGTAAGATATTAATTGGTCAAGCGGACCACGAAACTAGGGAATTAAATAAAAGAACGTACTAAAACCAATAAAAAAAATCATTAAAAATAGAATATTATCTCACAACATAAGAAAAGAAAGTTATAAACTAACTTGCTGATTTAAATTAAGTATAAGAACTGCAATGAAGACAGCAAATAAACCAAACGATAAATTGTGGATTAGGAAATTTTTATTATAAAATATTATGTGAAGAAAATATTATGTATTATGTGTAGACACAGAAGACAAACATTTTGAGTGAGTAGAAATACTTTGTTTGAATATAAAATATATTTTGCATTGTATAAATTCACTTTTCCACATCCTAAATGTATTTGTTAAATGTAAACATTGTTTGTAAATCCCAGGCCCTGAAGATGATCTCAATAAAAATCGGAACGTTGGCACGATAAAGAAAATGTTTTTCTGAAACCTACATCACACCCGACCGCATCTCACGATATCTGAATAACTATTAAATATTCTTTTGATAGAGAAAAATATTGATTTTTCTTGTTTTTTCATATTCTTTATTAGATGTAGGGTAGTTTTATATATCTTGATTTTTATGTAATATATTTTTGAAAATTCTTTATTTTGGGCATTTTCCGTTTCCCTCGTCAGGCAAAAAAGGTTTCCCCAGAAAATAAATTTGCCTGCTGAGGAGAACGGACAAAACCCAGATTGTATAGCAGTCCTTTTTGAAAATGAATTTTCATATAATATGTTGCGTAAAATGACGCTGAGACTTATAGAGTTATGTTTGCTGGTGCAACATATTTTTAAAAAAATTCTTTATTTAAAAGAGGGAAAAATGACAACAGCATTTCACGCTTTATATCCATCTCATCAGGCAGATTTACATGATACAAAAAGCCGCTCCTAAGAAAAATCTGCTTGATGAGGAGGAGGAACAACGCCCAGAAATGTATGATAGTCCTTTTTAACTAAATCATTTTCATAAAATATGTTGCCTAAAATGGCGCTAATACGTATTGAGTTAGTATTAAACTGCTGCATCCTATTTTGGGAAAATTGTTAATTTTAAAAAGACAACGCAGGCAAAATAGTCGGTGCAGCGAAAAAATTGCCTGATGAAGAGAAGGAATAGCGCCCAAAAATGTATGGTATTTATTTTGTAAATAAATAATATTCATAAATTATGTTGTTTATAATGTTGCTGAGACTTATTGAGTTGGGGTTGAAATTGTGCAACGTATTTATGCATGAGGCAAAAAGTTCCTCAAGAAAAAAATCTCCTTGATGGGAGGGATAGAAAAATCATCCAAATGCATTGCTGTTATTTTTTAAACAAAAAATTATGACAAAACATCATTGCAACACAACTCGATAAGCTAGGTTATATTTTTTTGTATAATACATTTATTCAAATAAAGGTTATTACTATAATTATTTTTTTACGAGGGTTCGCAACAGCAGAGGTCATATGTGCCGGTGTTTTTTGAAAAAAGTTTTGAAAAAAATTACAATTATTATATATTATGTTGTATAAAATGCAAGAAATTGAATCCTGCCAACATCTATAGAAAATGTTTAAACAATATTTAATATTAAATGAACATCAATGTGACTTAAAGACGATGATCCTCACGGACTATTGCAAATGGATGTACTAATGGACGTTTGATTATTTTAAACCATTTGGCGTCGAAAATTTGGCGTTTCATTAATCCCTTTCATACAGAAGGGCTTATCTCGCCCTCCGTGTCGGGCATTGGTGGATTTGTACGGGTAAATGGGCCGGCCAGTTGAATATTGGCCGTTCAATGGGAATTAACTATTAAATGAACATTCGACAGGAATTGAATAATGCGTCGGCATTCATCTGAAAAGGGGCGTAGGTGGTGGTGAAAGGGGGTGGAAGAGCGGCCCCGACCGGCTTTCGGCCCAAATTAAGAAATACGCCGAGTTGAATAAGCTACAGATGCTCCTGCAATAAAAAAAAAAGAGGAAAAGAGAGAGAAGAGGGTACAGCGGGAATGATTGGTCGTTAATTGGCCAATTAAACGAGGATTATTGGAGTGAGAAGGGAGCTCTTGAGATATTAACGAGGCCGCTAAACCTACAATAATTGCCATAAGCCCTTCAAACAGCACCGGCGGTGAAAGCGTACCTTTTTAATGAGAACAGGTAAAGATCTTGTGTATTCTCTTGTTATCATCCCCAGGCCAACCCACGTCGTCTTACGCGTTTATAATTATTATTAATATGCCAATAGGTCCCTTGTTTAATTTTGCTCTAGCCCCAAAGCTGATCAACCGATTTTGGATCCGGAGGGCGCTTAATTATCTAAAATTTCATACGAAAGGATTGCAATTCTGTAAACAAACCATCAAGATAGGCTGTGCTAATTAGCTACATGTATGATGTCAAATCCCTTTGACAATTCAAGTAAATTCCATAAAGGAGATGAACTAATTATTGCTAAAATAATATCTAGACTTAGTGGTACCGAGGAATGTTCGATGAAGAGTAAATCGTGTTTCTTCCTAATTCTTGTTAAGGAAAACAATTATAATGAGACGCACATTACTAAATCGTTGATTTGACAATACAATTTATAAACTTGGATCGTAATAAGAATAATGAATTATCAATTAGCGTTATGAAATTGAAAACAAAAAATATGTATTGTTTTAAAAACAAAATAATAGTTTAAAAAGCATAATTACCAATCCAAGAATTTGCAGATGAACATTTTAGCTGGTTTGTTACGTTATAAATTTGACCTAGAAATGCCAATTTGGTTGTTCAATTTATGCCTGATCTTAGCACCTTTATAACTAGTTTTTTCGTCAACCGCAAGTACGGCATATAAGCCACTTAAATAACCTTACGCAACCTTAAGCTACCAAAAAATCCTCTTTTTCTTCTATTTAACCTTCCGAGCTGGATTCCTACGGGGCTGCACTTGGGCTTCTTTATATACAATTTATACGGCTTATCTCGTCATTGAACTCATAGGATAAGGATAGGTATAGGGATAAAAGAGGCGGCCACAAGGCCTACTGACCTGAATAGACCTATTGTACTTCACAAATAGGGCAGATGCTTTTCTAGATCTATTGTGCTCCTCTGTTATTTATAACTCACTGGCCAGCTTCAGGTTATTAACCAGCTTCCACATCTTTGCCAGCGGCTTCTTGCTGTAGGATCTCGCTTGTGGTTTTTCTTGTCCTAGTTGCGAGAATCTGCACCTACATAGACCTTCACATAAACATAAAATGTGCTGTGGGGAGTCCTCCTTTTCCTGGCAGTATGTGCACAATATTTTTTCTGTTTGTACTGGTATCCGATCCATGTGCTGTCTTAAGTGGTAGTGCCCTGACAGGAATCCAACCAGACTCCTGGCTCAGTTCCGGTTGCCTTTCAGAAATTCTCTGGTAAGTCTTGCAGATTGTCCTTCTATCAATCTTTTCGCGTGCCTCATACCTGTGTGTGTTCCATCAGGTTTTGGATTCATTAAGGATCCATTATAAGATGCATCCTCTTTTGTGGCAGGCTGCTAGGCCGCAGTAGGGTTCTGGGTCCAGAGAGTCCATGTTTGCTACCTTTTTGGCAAACATGTCAACCTTTTCGTTGCCCCGAATGTCCAGGGGAACTCTTCATAAAGATCAATTCAAAGCAATCCATAATATACAAAACCCTGGCACCGGCTTCAGTAAATTAAGGTAAATGAACAATGATCAAAACACAGTCTTCATCCAAAACCAAAAAATCCTCCCACACATTTACTTTAACAATAATCCTATTGTTGTGAATTAAAAATGCCCCTTTTATTGCTCAATTTATGCCTCCTTTCCCATCAATTTTACTAGTTTTTTCGTCAATCATAGGTCCTACATACAAGCCGTTAATAACCTAAGGATGAAAACGGTCAAAAGATCCTCTTCTTCCTCCATTTACCCTGTCCGAGTTGGAGTCCCGCAAGGGGGCACACTTGCTCCTTCACCATACACAATTTATAAAGCTGAACCCAGAAGCAATAAACTTCAACTAGGTGACACTCGATGGTCAGGGAAAAATTAATATCCATTGAAAATTTCAAAATACGGTTTTGGCAAACATATTAAAATCAATATCAAGGCCAAATTTCAAAGAAAGTATTTTCTCCTCAATCAACCCGGTTTTTTCTGACTTGTTGACAAACATTTCGACAAATGTTTACATTTTCGATTTCCCCTTTGACCCGGGAAACTAATTACCTGACTCGTTCTGACATGAGCCCCTGAGCAAATGGTAAAACCGTTTATCGTTAAGGTAAACGTTTGAATTCGATACAAAGCACTTAAGAGCGAAATGGGGTGGGGGATGATACATATATGGACAAGTTGAAATCACAGGCCCAAGTTTGCCCGAGGGAGTGAGATCTTAACGGGCCCAAGTTTAGCTTGAGTGGTACCACCTCTCGGTAAACTCATGCATATGTATCAATCTCAACCGCTCCAACCCCCAAGAATCAATTTTCTTTGACAAATTAATACCAACAATTAGGTAACCAGGACTTTGTATTTTGGCAAAAGTTTAACGACAAATGGAATATTTTTAAACGCTGTAAGATAGACATAGAGATAGTTCCAAATGAGGTTTGACAGAATTGTTCTGATTAAAATTGCACTTAATTCTTTCAGCTGGTTAGACCTCGACCTTATCAAAATATTCGCCTATAAAAAAATATATAGCCCACCAATCATTAAAAGGATGTCAATTTTTTACAGCTTTAAGCTAACTTGATTTTAGAATATTGGTAGAAAAGTTTTAAATAAATCGAATAATTGTATATTTCAAATAGACTAAATTATGATATTTACATTTTTACTAACATTTATATTTATGCACCCTAATTAGAGAAACAAAATCTAGCCTGGATATTTTCGCTTTTTCGGTTTGCGTTTTAGCGTTCTGTCAAGGCGATAAACATGGTGAGGCAGGTAAAACTTTTTTTTCATTTCAATATTGGTTAAAGTAGATAGAGCATGTATTGTACAAATGTATTTTATTGAGCAAAAGTGTCGAGGCTCTATACATCTTCGTTGCCATGTCTACTATTGTGTATCATACATCCTAAAATATTCTTATCAAATTATTATAGAAAAACGTTCTAAAAAACCAATTTACGTTAACATTAGTAAATTTAATACGGAACTATTAAGTAACTATTTAATAATGATATCAAATACTAAGAGTTAGAATAAGCATGTTGCTTTTTTAAAAAAAAAAAAAAAAAAAAACACCTCTACCACCCAGGGCTCATATGACTTGTCTGCTGTTGCGAACCTTCGAAAAAATGCATGTCACAAAAACAATAGATATTAGGTTATCGCTTAAATAAGTTAGTTTTGAATAATTTTGCAAGTTTATACGATTTGTTAATAAATAATTTAGATGTATAAATAAATTAATAAGTGTGTGGTGATTAGTGACCGTTAATCTATATTTATTTATAAATCGAGAGATGCGGTCTGGTGTGATGTAGATTTCAGAAAAACATTTTCTTTATCGTGCCAACGTTTCGATTTTTATTGAGATCATCTTCAGGGTCTGGGATTTACAAACATTGTTTAAATTTTAAAAATACATGTAGGATGTTGAAAAAGTGAATTTATACAATGCAAATAAATATTTTTTATATTCAATCAAAGTATTTCTACTCACGCAAAGTGTTTGTTTTGTAATTGTGCCATTCTTGCGTGTCGTGTTGAGAGTGCCAGTGAGATTTTGCTGTTTTATGTTTATATATGTTGGCTTTCGAAGGGGTGGGGAAAGAAATTGGTATAGAAAGACATTTTTGTATAAGGAGTCGGCTTCTTTGAGGTGAAAAGAGCCGACGATGGGAAAAAAACGTTGGTAATGTTCGGCCAGATTATCCTTTCAGGATTATATAGACGGGGATAAATAGAAAAAAAATATTTATTTGCATTGTATAAATACACTTTTTCAACATTCTACATGTATTTTTAACATTTAAACAATGTTTGTAAATATCAGGCCCTGAAGATGATCTCAATAAACATCGAAACGTTAGCACAATAAAGAAAATGTTTTTTCTGAAACCTACATCACACCAGACTGCATCTCACGATTTCTGAATAATCATCGACAAACGGTCACTAATCACCACACATTTCCACAAAAAAAAGTTGAAATTTGGAAAAAATTTTAAATGTTCGATTGGTAACTGTTAATAACTAAATACTCCTCGAGCTTTGCAAATTCCCTCAAAAGTTTTCCATTCAATTAGCTTTCAGCGGTATACCCATCTTTTTGAATTGCGCATCTCGAAGGCCCTAAAATTTTACATTTTGTCGAAATAAACTGTTGTCGATGCGAATTCAGTTTTTCCAGGAAATCCGTCTGGCTCTTGAATTTCGTCTCAGTTCTTTAATCTTGAATTCAATCAGTTTGCTTTATGTTATCAGCTGATGAAATTTGCGACAGTACAATATATATTTAATGAGGGTATTTAAACTACAAGGTTATATGACCCCTCGGGGTGCTGGTGAGCGAAAAGATTTTTTTAGATAGTTTCATTCATGTGCTTTCTCTAAAACTTGTTCAAATATCGTACTTTTTTCAGGCTTCTGAAGCTTTAAGGTATTGGGTTTATTGGCCGTGGGATTTGTTACGTTTTAACACTTTAATCTTGGGAAATCCTCAGAGACGGACCATTAGAGAGACCGATCAGTTGAAATCTTACAGAAGGTGATAGACGCCCTTGGCTGTTAACCATTCACAGATCGTCGACTCACTCAATGCTCGTTCATTCCAAATGACTTGTCGCTCCATAAACTCCAAATATACATCCGGTGAAGATTGCACAAACCGAAAAGCATCCAATCACGCAGAAAAAACCCACGGGGGCCGAAAATGGCTAAATAAATGAACTCTTCGACTATTTGACAAAATCACTCAACTATATTAAATAAAATGAATGCTCCGGCGTCAGAGGGAAAACACGAAGCAAAACGCCTTTAACTTCGTACACAAAAAATGTTCTATTAATTTTAAAGTATAATAATTGAGATAGAGACCTGGTAACATATATCGACTCAAAGAATTAACCCAAAACCAATAAGAAAAAATAAACTTACTGCATTTGTCAACCACCAAAAGTTAGAAACTCACCTGAAACATAAAAAAGAAGGTTAGTAATTTGTATTTTTAAACATGAACTAACAGCTTCTTATGCTGAACCGGAATATGATGACTTATTGGGACTATCTTTACTAAAGGGTTTGTTGAATTGCTCACACACTTCGGCATTGCGCCATCTTCAGTGAGGAATAAGTTACTCCGGTTCAGCTGAGTTCACCTATTCGCAGACCCCGATTATCAATTCTCCAAGCTTCTTGTTTATTTATTATTATTATTATTAATATTAATTTTGTTTACAAATGGACAAGTTATTTATTTATATATGTGACCCAACATAATACTGGTAATAAAGATGGTTTGTGATCAAGGTAAAAATAAGTGTAAAATCACCATAACTTCATCTTTAGCCTAGAAATAAAGTATATTACTGCGAAACAGGGGTTAACGACCAATTACCGGTTGGGAGAGGGGTCAGAACCATTTTAAAATTCCGTTTACAGCATTACCAAAGACAATTCCAAGGGCTGTTCTGAGATTCGAACTTAAGCCACTAGCACAATAAATGCACGTTAGATGCCATGACCACTCGGCTACGGCTGTTCTCTATTAAAGATGGTGTTTACAGATGATAAAGGGTCACGTTTTTTGGCAGGATAGCGTTTCTGTCTGTAAATTTGATACCTTTAAGAAAAATTCGTGGCAATAAATAGTTGGTACTGTTTCTTTCAAGTTTATGGTTTGTATTGTAATGCGTTATGTACCGAATTTATTTTTAACTTTGCACTTGGCATGCTGCTTGTTATGCTCTTTATAAATTGTATACAAATTTCTTAGACTCATGTATGAATTTTCCGGTAATGTACTCAATAATAAAGAATAAAGTAACAAAAGTGAACAAAAAAAAATATATATATACGAAGATAGGTTCCAATCCTCCCTATTACACAAATGTTTCAATTCAAAAAATTTTAAGGTTTGCTCTGCGTTATAATTCGCACCAGTATGAGCCAGTATTATTTTTCTTTAATATTCTTTCGATTATGATGACACAATATTTTTTTACAAAAAAGTACTACATTTCAATTAAGTTTGTTTTGTCCTTGGTCCTTTACTTGATCATTACTAATGCTTTGCACATGTTCTAATCGAGGATTTTTGTAAAAATAATTTTTAAACAGAGTAAGCGTTATTATGAATTTTTGACAATGTTCAAGCTATTGACGTTCCTGGATATGACAAACTATTATTACATATTATATAATATATTACCAACGAGGAAATTTTCCTTAGATGTGTTTGCTATCGGGTTGTCCGGAAAATAATGCAGGATTTTAAGTTTTCATTAAAAAAAATCTATATAAAATATTCTGTTTACGTTTACAGGATTACTCATTNGTATGGGAAATTATTTTGATTAAAGAACATTGCTTTAAAGTAACTAGTTTCTTTTTTTTTGTTTAATACCAAAATCCTGCATTATTTTCCGGACAACCCAATACTAGTGTGTATATCAAAATAAGCCAGTACAAATATTCTGATTGAATTTAAAATTTCGAGCATAGTATGGATTCACTTTTTTTCCACGTCCTAATGTATTTGTAAAATTTAAACAATGTTTGTACATCCCAGGCCCTGAAGATGATCTCCATAAAACTCAAAACGTTGGCACGATAAAGAAAATGTTTCTCTAAAACCTACGTCACACCATACCGCATCTCACGATTTGTAAATAAATATCGATTAACGGTCACTAAACACCGCACATTAAAATAAAAGTTCATATTCCTCCGCCCTCTTTATCATTAACTTGCCAGCACGTTCTCTTGAATTGAATATCATAGAACAATTATGTAACACGATACAGTGACGGGTTAGACATCATTCGCCGCCAGTCAAACGTTGAACAGCTCGATGCCTAGGATAATTAAAGCTAATCTATTTTCTATAATACAGTCGCACAAATAAATACATTCACACCTATTTCACTCATTCTGATTAGTCGATTGATTACTCGACTTTTGTCCAACGACCTGCCCACAATATTAATAATCTAATCTAAATTAGGGTCGATGGGGTACTTTTATAAATATATATCGACACTAAGCACACAAATTGCTAGAGGGGCAATAGTGATGCTATATTTCATCATATAGAGTAAAACACCCCCAGGTCCTCCAAATACGGAGCAGGGTACCAAGAAACCGACTGCTGTGATCGAGAACCATGTTTGAATCCGGTGGCATGCCTACACGCTCTCTGTATGGAGCCAAGGCATGACATACCTCTATTATGTGGGACGTATCGAGCAACCTTTCCCTGCATGAGGGGTACCTGGGGCTTAGGTTCAAAACCAGGTGCCTGTGTGTCAACCTCGTATGGCAGATCCTCAATCGGATGTGGACGATCCCTCGTTTCCCTCTCGGGTTCTCTGAGGTTGACTCGCAGGAGCCTCTCGGGCGACCCCGTATTTTATTTATCATTTAGCAACCTATGCTTCTAAATTTTTTGCCACTCGATCATATCAATAAACTACTTATTAAAATAATGTAAATTTGCAAAAAGTACTTCTTATGAGAATTATGATATTTGATGTATGGAAGTATTACGATATTCCATCAAAATGGTCCGACGGTCCGTGAAATAAGTTCGGTGGCTACTTGTCTCCTGGGAACAAAGCTGCCCCATTTTTTCACACTGTCTTATAAAGGCATAAATAGAACTGGACATGAGTTGGAACAGTTGCAATAACAAAAAAATGATACAGCCAAAATTTTCCTCTCTAAGCACGATTTTCATTTGCTGAAATATCGTCTGTCTGCCACTGGTTTATTTTTTTGTTAGTACCCAAAGTAATTTCCGTTATAATCTATCCAAAGTTTGATCAAAACTTCCACACCTTCACAATCCCAAAATAATATTTACTAATGATCATCAATGGTTGGTCAGGGTTTAAGCAGAGTGAACAAAGATCAATGTACGAAAAGCCTTACTAGCTAAGCATCAAACCGCTAAATATGGTGAATGACTTAAATGATTATGAGTTAACTTACGAGGCTTGCTGTATCGTCCCACCCTGCTTATATCCTTGACCAGCCCACCACTGAACAATACTGGCAGAATGAGATATCAAAGATAAGTAGGTAATCAAAACCAGCCTAGTTATCTATTACTTATTTGAATTCTGCTCTTATAGGAGGAAAATCATTTTAATGTTTTGTACACATTGCCAGTCTGTTTTTTGACTTTTAAAGTCTGGTTTTTGCTACATGCTAGATACAATCATTAGTCAATTTTCAGCGGTTGGTCAGAGAATGAAGCGATGTGAGGAAAGATATAAAATTGCTGAAAAACCTTATAAAATTGCTGTTACACCTCTCGTTGCTTATGCTTGTTCTCCTACGCCCATGTTGGTTTCCTCACCCTGTTTATAACCCTGACTAACCATCCCCTGATAACATAAACTTAAACACGACTGTCAGTTCAAAGCAGCGACGGTTAGGATACCAAAATGATCGGAAATGACCAAGCTACATTAAGCCTACCCGCCGCAAAATGAAACATCACAATATATATAATTATATTTTTTAGAGGTTGTACTTAAATGGTACTAATAAAACTTCTTGCGATGGGTTTGACAATAAATAATAAATTTAAATGGATTTATTTATTGATGTATAGTTCGTCATGCCAGTCTGCTCTACCGTTCTTGTTTGAAGTAATAAATTTATATGGGCGAAAAACTCAAAACATTTATTTTTTTACAAGCTTTGTTACATGGGGCAGGTATTTTTCGATGGGAAATGACCGAAGTTGTGGTAATCTAAAAGAAGTCTGTCCGTGTATCCTGTGAACGGACTCGACCGAGACAAATGGGCACCATATTTCAGGATGACGCTCCTGTTGATCCTCAATATTCCCCCGGGATATCCTCATTAATCAGAATTCGGATTTATGGGCTTCGGAGCGAGCGGATTAACCCCAGGCTACAATTCTCAAACGCTTTATTGCCGGGCAATTTTTGACGGCGCCCCTCCGTTACAAGCGTGTCGTTTACACATTGTTTTGCACCCCCTAGTAATCTATCTAATCAAAATCGTTTGGACATAAAAAAAGTAAAACGCTTTTTATTATATTTTTCGATATTTATCACAGGTGCAGTAGGTCAGAAAAAAATTTAAAAATGAATTTTACTTAGTTGTGAAAGTTGAAGGGTACGAAAATGTCGACTTTAACCTGGATACCTAAGAAAAAAATAATTTCATCAAAGTCCAAAGTTTTTTTAGGATAAAATGATTTCATATTAATTTCTATTGATTTAAAAATAAGAAAATACAATGAACATCTTATCATATTAATATTGTCATACAATTGTCAATAAACATATGTTTGTGGCAGGAGTGCAAAAAAATTAAAATAATTTTTTATACATAATTATAGACTTTGTAAACTCTTCATGTAAGTATTTTTAGAAAACTAAATTTATGTATACAATATTTAAACAAATTTTTGGGTAAGCTGCGATCTTCTGTTCTAAAATAATTTCTTTATTTTTTATTTGTGTTTCTTAGTGACCTGTTGTTTCATAATTTGTTGATGCATCGAGGAACGGTCAAGAGTGAGGCAGTTTCGAACTTTATTTTGGTCATCTTCAGGGCATAAAGTGTGTGGTTATTCTTGTGGTGTCATTTTGGTTGACACAACACTATCACACAAAACCAATATGCCACCACAAGAAGCACCACAATTTGTACCCTGAAGATGACGAGAATAAAGGTCGAAACGTCGGCAAAAAAATGAAAAAGATGTTTTTGTAAACTACCTCATTCTTGGCCGTTCCTCAAGACTTCAAGAAATTTTAATTTTTTTATTATCATTTATTTTTCATTTTATATTGACATTCAATTAATACGCGATTTTTAGAAATGAAAACTTTTTGTCACAGGCAGGATTTGAATTCACACTTGGCTTCCTTTAATTCTTAGTCATTGTAGCATAAGTGGTTAAAAAAAGGGAGAGATCTGAGGATCGTGTGTTTGAATTTCGACAAACTGTGTATAATAAATTGAGTATATCAATATATAATTAAAAATAAAAATTGGTAATATACCAATGTTATTAAAAGTTGAGTGTAGATTGAACCATTTTTTATCATACTGATAAATTTCAGCAAAAATATTTGTAAAATTTCTTATTCAAAAAGGTCGTAATAAAATTGCTGTTTTGTTTTTAATTTTACATTATTTATACAGTCTGGGAAATAATGAAGTTGTGATTTAATATTATCGTTAGTCTTAATTATAGAGGGAAACTGGTCTCACAAGTGAACTCGAAGAGGGAGTAAATCGGTAGGGCGAGGTGCTAAAAACAGAGGGTAAAATACAAAAAGATATTTGTCGGAGAAGATATTACTGTAAAAATGAAGGGTTTAAAGCCCTGCCTCCAGACCGGACTTAATCTACCAATTACCTAATTGAAAATATAGACGTGCGATCCGTTGTCTTACGCTACTTAAGTTAATAATGTTCGAGAAGCATAAAGCTTTGCTCGACTTAACATCTTCATCATTATAATGAAATGTCGGTGCCTTTCTTGTAAAGGATTATTCGGGAGGTTAGACGAAATCCCTTGGGCCGAATTTATGCTCTACATTTGTTCAAAGAGGTTTTATGTCAACCTCCGACGAAATAATACCTTTGTTTTGTTTCGACTTTCTACATCTGACATCTCTACAAGGATTAAGTCTTCAAATTAGCCGGAAAGCGGAGTCATTCCACTCTTCTCTTAATCTCCGGAAAGACAAGTGTTTTCATTAAAAACACAATGAAAATAAATTTCGGCTTCCAACAGTCCTGTTAATCGGGATGATACAGGGCGGAAAGTGTCGAATTGAAATCAACCCGAAATAACGCCTCTCTCCAGTTTCGCACTTCTTATAAATTTAAACATGTCAAATTCTTTCATTTCTGTTTGTAGAGAATATTTTGAGAAAAGCAAATTCTATCTTGTAAGATGCGGTCCCGTAGCGTCGTCTATGTGATAATTTCCATCAGGGTTGACGGTTTATTTTCAGTACTCGCACAAAAAAGGATGAAGATTGATTTTTCAAGCGGAGAAAAGGATGCTTCATTAACGATCAAAATAAGTATCCGAGTGAATAAGGTTTATTAATAACGTAATTGCTCATTTTGAACTCGATTTCCTAAAGAGAAATTAATTTTCCATTTTATAATTCATACTTACAGAGTTTAAGGTTCGTAGTAAAAATACAAGTTTAATTTATTCCCTTCTCTAATATTACGTTTTTCCAATAATGAAATAAAGTAAGTCTTCGAAGGATAATAACCAAAGTTTATTATTTTTTAATTACAAAACACTAATTGGCGAGAGCGGAATGGAAAAGGTAGAACGGATAAACCCAGCTTTCAAAGGACATTTTAATAATATTAAATTTTAATATAACCTCGGATTCGTAGTTGGCTTCCCCTCGCTTTTTTGCTTTTTCCCCAGTCATTAATTAAGAATTTGGGAATGCGAGTAATTAAATTTGTGCGCATCGGAGTTAATATATGAGAAGGGTCACTTTGAACTCCGGCCCAAATATTTGCAGAGCGACGGCCCCGTATTGCGTACTTCAATCTAATTGGTTCTTACTAATTACCAATCACTATTTACGTTGCAGGTTTGTCAGCCGCAGCAAAGCTTCCACGATGCGGCCGCAGCCAATTTCATTTTCGAAATAGAGCCCGGTTTATTACTCGGCCCTCTGGCGCCCTCATTGTTCTCAGTTTAGCCCGGTTCATAAAGGTGCCCATTGGGCCGTCCCTCGACAAAGGGATTCCTTATTAACGTCTCTTATAATTGAATTTATTCCACCCGACATTTATTCCCGATCCCAGGACTTGTAACGAGGTCCTTTTTTACAATTTTAATATTTCCATTTTATCATCATACAATATTGTACTGATTAAAATATCCAGGTCTGCCAGAAAGTGGACTCTTCGTTAGCAAGGATGTTCGTTCTTGTTTGTTACCAATTTATTTTTCAACAGTACGCCAGATCTGTTGAAGTAAACAAAAAAAAAGCATTTTCATCGTTATATTAATTACAACACTATTATTTTAATATAAACCAAAGTAAACGAGATCATATAATCGTGAGTTTCTAAAAAAAATATTTAATTAGATGTTTTGATGGAAATTCACCAAAACATGGGAAAATCATTTAGTGTTATATTATGGGGGCCGCGGTAGCCGAGGGTTAAGGCGTCAGACTCTCGTCTAGCAGATCCCTCGGTCGTGGGTTCGATCCCCACCGTCGCCTCTGGACTTTTTTCTGACTCCTAAGGGAACTGGTGGCCGCAATTGAAAGAAATTGACATGTCACTCATTAATGGAAGGGGCGGGATCAGATCTCAGTGACCCTAAATTTCGTCCCAACTCACTTCAAACATGAGTTTCATCTATGGAAGAACACCGGCACACCGGGCTCATATTCACACTCGTGTTGCGGGCCGCCAAAAATGGAACCAGGGATAAAGTACAATAAGCTGAACAGCTGCACAGTTCCAGTTCCTGGTATCCATTGTTTGAAAAAAAAGTTACATTATAATTTCACTGACAATTTATTATCGCGCACTTGCTCCTTCCCTTATGCAGAGAAAGATTGGCCACTAAGTTCACATAATAGAAGAGCATTAGTGAAGTGTACTTCATTTTAATTCATTAAATTCTCACTAATGCCCTCCGTGGCCATTTCATTTGTCGTCGATGATCCAATCCGATTACACGACATTTGAAAAATGGCAAAAAGGAGGAAAAACTCATCAGGTGGGGTTGAGATAGGAAGTTGGGGTCCGAGTGGATCGAGGTCACGATAGCTCAAGTGGTAGAGCAGGGGCGTATCAAGCCGAAGATCGTGGGTTCGAATCCCGCTCGTGCCATTAACTTTTTTTCATCTCAACTAAAAACCTTAATTAATTGTAATCTATAATCTATAGTCACCAAGGTCGGCACGTCGGGGAATGACAACCCATTGGTGTGAAAATCCTATAAATAAAACGTACGCTTGTGTTTTATAGGTCCAATGGAAGACCTCCAGTGAACCTGAATGGAACCTCTTTTGTACTTTTCATATACGAACGACTTACTCTTCATTATTCAAGACAAAGACAATTAAGTCTGGTTCTTAAACTTAGATTTAAATTTTCACGTATTGAATCCTTCCATTGCCAAATTTTTCGTTTAAATGTTTTTATGTTTTTTATTCCTTTTATCTTTCAAACTCTATACACAGTGGCCAAATATACTTGTTATAAAAAAAGTAAACACAAAAGTAACATTCAGTTAACAATTGTGATAATCTCTTTGTTCATTAGTTATATATTTCTACCCTGCTGATAATCTTCAGCGAAGATTAAAAGGGAAAGCAGCTTAGAGACTTATCTGTGATTGAAAAGGTTTTAAAGTGAATTTGTATCATGACTTCTTGAAGTAACTCAAAGTTATAAATAACCCTAAAACAAACGTTTAAAATAATTAGACGCTTTGTTTTTGTTATTTGATCGTATTTTGTACTTTGTGGCCACTGCGTAGGAGAAGAATTTGGATACTTCAATGTTCTCAATTCGTTTTTCCATTAGGTTATGATTAATTACTTGACATTTTACAGTATTATCGTTTGTGTATATTAATTTGTTTCTTTGTTTGAACTTTTTATCTTGTGTGTTGTGAAGAAAAAGAATGATTTCTATATAACCTCACCTGACTTAGGAAATTTCTTTTTTTTTACAGAGTGGGGGCGCTAAAAGGCTGCCCGCATAATAGGGTTGGCGAGTAAATCCCGGATAGGCTTCAATTTGCCTTGCCGCATTTTAATGAGACATGATGGTGCATGGGAAAAAGGGAAAAAGGAAACTAAATGCGGAACACGAAAAACAACTAATTAAACAAGCCGAGAGTGATCATCAATGAAGGGAGCGTGTTTGAAAATATTAAAAAGGAGCATGCTCAAATTCCTACCCGTACCACCACCCCACCTCGGGGATTAAAGCAGAAAAGTGCTATCGATGTAAATTTACTATTTAAAAGAAATTTAATCGTTTATGAATAAACATAAATATGAATTTACCAGAATAAAGCAAGAATTAATTTCAATTCTAAAGTTCTTGAGTTAAACTGATTAACTTGAAAAATTCAAACTTAAATTGTTCTACTATAAGAATATGATGTTTTGTTATTAAATTTAGCTGTAATAAACATTTTAAAAATCACCTTCTTCTATCTTCTCCATATTTGTTTGAAAAAAAAGAAGATTTTTTTTAGTTTGTCAATATTTTTTAGTCCTTTGTCATTCAACTAGGCCAGTTATTTGTTCAAAATCGTCTAAAACAAAAATGTACTGATTGAACTGGTGGTACTGCCTATCTAGTAAATAGAAAGTTAAATTAATTTACAGTTGTACTTTTTTACTACCTTTTTAAGTATTTCTTCAGCTTTTAATTTTTTAGACGAAGTTTATGTTGTGTGTATAAGTTAAGCAAATTATACAAACGACCAATTACGTAAATAACTTTTAAGTATTGAAATCACTTTCGTTAAAAATTATATGAAATATTTTATTTTATTATATTTTTAATTTAAGGTCTTGGTTGAGATAAAAAAGCAAATGACATGAGCACGATTCGAACTCTAGACCTTCGGCTCAATACGCCCCTGCTCTAACCACATGAGCGATTCATATTCAGCGGCGCATTGAGCTGAACGTCGTGGGTTCGCATCCGGCTCGTTACAATTGCATTTTTATCTCAAACAAAACCTTGCATTAAAAGTATAAATAATAAAAATAATTAATACGATTAATTATGACTACACAAATACATATATGGACTTTTATTAAATTAGATTCGTAATTTATGTTTTAGAAAGGAGGCATAGATGTGAAGAAGTATAATTGTATAGTTGCCCAAAAGTCCGTTACTGTAAACATGTGATGAATATTCAAATATGTCCTATTTATGTAAAAGTTTAAAAATGTCAATTCTTCCGCCATAGTCTTGATAAATTGTAACTGGATTTAATCGTAAATGATAGTATTTTCCTGTTTGTACGTTTTATCTAAATATTTATCATTAGTTTTTAGAGTCAAGTACTAGACAGCAGACTGGAAACCTACCAAAACTTCAGAGACAACAACTTAACGAAAGACTTGTACAACAAAGACTTCTAGGACCGAAATCCGTCCTGACTGTTGAATAACTAGGTCAACAGTCTCAACTAACCATATAAGACAACAATAGATAAAGATGGTTAAGATTTGTTGGTGTCCGAGTGGATCGAAGACAGCCCAAGTGGTTAGTGCAGCGCCGTAGGTCGTGGGTTCGAATCCCGCTTGTGACTTTTTCATTTCAACCAATACCTTACATAAAACGATTAATTAATTGAAAGAAGTAATTTGGTCGATACACCACTAAATATAATGGATTTGATAGATAAAAATTTAATGTTAAGTAATTATAGTATTATATTGTGTATATATATTTATCGTCAATCCAAAGTGACTAAATAAATTTATATTCCGTGTATATATTTGTTCCCGGATAATGTTATTTTTGCATCATTTAATTTTGAAAACGTTTCTAAAAATTTAAGGCGTACTTAGGAGAAGATCACATTAATAAAACAGTCTTAACCTCTACTTTTCATCTACACGTAAGAAAGACCTACTTCCGTTAATAACAAATAGGGCTGTACATAGACAGCAGACTGACGTGGAATCCTTACACAAGACTTAAGAGATAAGAATCTTACAGAATACTCTGATAACCACGACAACATCTAGGACCGAAATCCGTCTTGACCATCAATACTAAACTAAACTTATACAACACTTTACTGCGACCACTAAGGACATGCTGAGTACGACTATTGGATTGTGCCAAACCATCCAACATCTAGCGCATCCAATTGTTCCAAGCTCATCAGCCAAATCGTTCAATCTCCATACTAGGTCACCAACCTACTATTAACAACTATCTTAACAGTTCTTTTGTCAACGAACTGCTCCGTTCTGCTTTCAAAGCTTCACACCAACCTTTCTATCCATCCTAACATTACTGCCCAAGCCGACTCTACACATTTCCAACCTGAGAACCCGCCACGTCACCTTAATCGATGATGGTCTCGAGACGTCCTTGTTCCATAATCGCTAAAATTGAGCATATAGCGACTTGATTCTTTCCAATTAGTGTTTTATAATTAAAAATAATTAACTTTTGTTATTTTTATTTATTTATTTATTTTTTACGAGGTCATATAAACCCCTTAGTGTGCCGGTGTTTAAAAAAGCCCATTTGTAAATATGTCGGGTTCGAATGCAGGGCCGCTGGATTCGAACCCGGGACCTTTACCTTGAACACTGATGAGCGCCGTGTCAACGCCTAAACCGTTGGGGCGTATTTTTACTACGAAACTTAAACTCTGTAAGTATGAATTACAAAATGAAAATTTAATTTCTTTTTAGGAAAACGAGATCAAACTGAGCAATTACGATATTAATAAACCTTATTCTCTCGGATACTAATTTAATCAATTAAGGATTAATCCTTAAAACTGAGCATATAGCGACTTGATTCCCAAGGCATATGGAGGTGGAGTTCCGGTATTAGTGATAGTGATATTAGCGTGTTCTAAAACGTTTTGAAATATAGTTGTAATATGCACTAATATGTGTAGAGTACAAAACAAATAAAAAAAAGAACAAAAACATTTTTTCGTATTTAGAAAAAAAGGTTCACTTAATTTACATAGGTTCAAGCTATACTTTAGAGGTTCTATTGATAACCATTTTCTGTTAATTTATTTTGCTGCACAGTTTTTTAAGCGGGGGGTTGCCCTGCATATACATTTCTTCTAATCCAGTAAAGTAATTTTGTATTTGTATTTCTTTTTAACGTATATTTGTCATTATACGGTTTTGTTTGATTCATTTTAAGTACCGACTTATCGCTTTCATTTTTCATTCCGGAGGAGAACATGTGTTTGTGTGTTTGAGATGTTTACGGATGTAGGATTACTTCGTCCGCAAATGTGTCAAGCATTTCTCACCAATTAGTAATCCAAAATGTTTCTCTTTTTCCCAATTCATGTTCATTATTTCCCCCTAAATTCAGTTGAATATAATTCGGGGATGCTAAACTCCGCGTAGGTTTTGAAGTAATGCCCTACGTTGTGCGATATTTTAAATAAACAAAATTGGAAGAACAACTAATATCATATGACTTTTCCATCAAAATTTTTTGGATTATCAAGTTGCCTTATTTTAAAAGTATTCTCACTTTACATTTTTTTATATCTTTTCTTATTGAAATTTCTTTTGCAAGGTTGAAAAACGTGATATCAAACTCAAAGAACATAGCGCACGTCATATTTTTAATAACAACATTTATTAATTGCTAACAAAAATCACATCCATCCCTGAAAAATGTGATGGAAAAATCATTGCACGAGCCAAAATTGAGTATTTCCAAAAAACATGGGTTTTGCTTTCTTATCATTTAGCGACTACTGTGTATTTGGAAGCATGAATTTTCACAACATTGAACGGAAATGATGTTATCTTGTTATTTAATTTAGTTGTGAAATAAAGTTCAGATTTTAATTTTAATGGCGTTTAAGTTGAAAAATTACGATTTTGTGGGAAAAAATCTGATTTTAGAGTAAAAGCACAAAAATATTAATATCTTAGGAAAGAATCAAAATAGAAGCCTTGTTCTAGTGGCACTGAACTACGTTTTATTTAGAATGAATCCACCATTGCAGTATTGACATTTAACACTGTAACACCTTGTATATAACGTAGGAATGCCACCCGATTGCAGGGAGTACCTGGAGTATCATTCTTGGAGGATTGTTTTATTGTGTGTAGGGCAGATAGTTTTGTATCGCTAGCGAGTGTGGAGAAAATGTATTTATTGGCGGGAATGCGCAAAGTGAGAGAGCAGATGGCGGAATACTGAGTACCCTACGGACCCTCAAATAGTTTACTTATATAATAGGTGTAAAGGGTGATGGAAGAATATCAAGTATTCCATCGCCTGAATGAGAGATTAAATTGGTTTGGATTTAGGAACTGATCAGTTGGGTCTAATGACCTATCTGTTGATAGACCCTGGAGCCCAACCTCGGATGGATAAGTCCGAGACCAAACCCAGAACCTTTGGGACACCTGTTCGATTTTCGGAGGAGACAGGGATATTGTATGGTATACTGGTATATAGCCGTATGGGTTTTCTGTTTTTAGTAAGATTGAGTGTATTTATTAGCGTGAATATGAACTATGGTTGAATATTGAAGTTATACAATAAGTGGTAAGCTCGACTGTGTACAAATCTGCTTGCGTGTGAAGATTTGAACTTTCGTGAACCAACAATCAGTTATATATATATATTTTTTTTTTAAAATAAAAATGCTACTATTTTCTTCGGTTTATTTGTTGTTTTAGGCTTTTACCTTCGGTAAAAAGACGATTTTGCTAACTTAATGTATGTAATAATAAAATAATTTCCTTTTATTTTTTTATTAAATTGATCTAACAGTTATGGTGTAAAAACAAAAAATACAGGGAAAAAGGTCCAGTGTTGGCAACTGTTTTAAATGGATGCGGATTTGCGGTTAGGCCTGTGGTGTCACAATGTCTTTCCCTCAACAAATACCTCACGGTCAAATTGCGCTTTGAGACAACCTCTTTACACAGTTTCACATGTTAAAACATGTACATAATATTAAATGACATTTACTTCTTAGTATTTTTCGTATAAAAATGTTTAAAACTTATTGTACTTTTTTCTTGACAATTTTTTTTCTAAGTTATCATATTTTTGGCATTGGAATTATTTTTACAACGAAACGTCATAAATTTTAATGTGTTTTTATTTTTCTCATACCGTTCAATAAATATAGCTGGATATTTTTTAAAACAAACTTTAAATCCCTGTGATCTGATCAATTAGTTCTGCTTTGGGTAATTTTTATTGATGAGTTTATTAAAAAGTCTTTGAAGTTTGACGCCAAAACTAAAACTTTGTTTGTCGTCCACTTAGTGAACCACCTCGGAGCGGTTTACTTTAACTAGATCCTGCCCTTCTGTCCCCTTTTCCTTTCCGACGACTCCCTTCAAAAGCCTAATTTGGTTTCCTAATTATCTCTCAATAATTGCCAACCTCCGTCTTGATCTTTCACAGGGCTTCGCTCCAAAGGCGAGGCGCGTTCCAGATGCTGAAAAATTATTCCTCGTAAAGGGACATTTATACGTTTTTGTTTTTACGATTTCCGGAGGTATTTTTTTATAAGGAGTGTGATAATTAGGAAGAGGATTTTTTTATTTCTAAAAAGTTAATTAATAGATATGAACAAAAATACACTATAAATTTGGTTTCTTAAATGTCCTTTTACTTTTATTATTAGCCAGATTATATGCCCATTAATATTTTCGAGGGGAAGAAAAGGATAATCCCATTGACGACGGTGAGAATCGAACCCAAGACAGTTGAGTCTAAGTTTACTTTAAGTTTGAATTATAATAGTACTTTAATCCACACAAAGAAACATATTTTTATGGTGTATACATTAGTTATTTCTAAATATTTATATAAAAAAATAATAAAAATATGAAGTCCTTCGTTAATGTAACAAGATTCGAACCTACGCAAAGAAACTGCACTTTAAACTGGTCTTTATGTTCAGTAAATATTTCTAAAGGTTTAGATAAACGAAAAAAATACTAATATACAAATGATTACATGTACGAATATAAAAAAATGTTTGCCCTAATTAAAAGATGAGTTCACGCGAAAAACTATAAATATTTTATGACATATTAAACAATTATTTCTAAATATTTGTGTAAAATGTACATGTCGGAATACCGTGACTAAACAAACTTAAATCAACACACATCTTTGTGGCATATATATTATTTCTAATATTATTTATTAGAATTATTTCTAAATATTTCCTAAAAGATACAATTAAGATGGAGGATATTAAAAAGTGCTATGAACACGTTAAAATATATGCTAAGAAGCATAAGTTATTTATTTATATTAAATAATGATTTCTAAATATTGAGATAGGAGGCAAAAATTGCATTACACAGTAGGAAAATTTGGAGTACGATTCTCACAAATTCTAAAAGCTCAATAAAAAGTCAGTCCTCCTTTGTCCCACCTATGTTTTTCAAACCAAAAAACTAAAAAAACTCTTAAGGTAGCCATACACGTATAGGAAATCCTCAAGGAAAAAGCCGCTGGTATTTTCTTAGGGATTTCCTCTACCGCACCCACATATGAAGAGAATTTTCCTCAAAGAAATCATCTTAAGTAAGGTGAATGCCCAGTTATGTATTGATTGGTGGTGATTGCTGAAAGGCTTGTACACATATTCAGCAGGAGCTACTGACTTCAGTGATTCCTTAATTTTTTATATCCTTTTTGCAGAGTGCTTCTAATATTGTTTATTTTTTTATTAACGTCATCCTTTGTTATCTTTCCATCCACTTCATTCAATTTTTTTTGAGTTTCGTGTACGCGGCCTTCTTTTTATTTCTTTAGTGGTAATTTTTTGAACTCCCCTGCCACAAGCAAGGTTCGTTTTCGAGCATTTGTATAAATTCTGTTAAAAATTCTCGAGTCATGGCGAAATAAGCACTACTTCTTACGGCCGACTTTAATCGACATATACAAGCAGGAAAAGACTTGCAAAAACCGGCCTTAAGGCAAAAAAAAGGATTGCATTTTGTTCGGGATTTTTCGGATCTTCCTCTCCCCGGGGCATGAAAGACGCCGCCTCACACATTAAGCAATTCCTCAAGGTTTGGTCTGTTCGGGCCGAATCTTGAGAAAATTTCGTTCGGGTATGGATCTTAGACAGCTGGAAGTCACATATAAAAATGTGAAAGAACCATGCTTGAAATAAAACTAAATGAAAAAGTAGTAAATTCCTATCTTACAAAAGGGCTTAACGTCCAACTTCCTTACTGGGTGTCGCGGATGCAGGTCAAACCACTTTACAACACATTGCCAAAATATTTTCAATTAACAAACGATGTGCTGTGTCGGGATTCGAACCCAGGACAACTAGCGCGGCAGATATGAGTCTTCTATATTATAGAATGACCTCAAGAAGATCCAATACAACATCAGTATGAGTGGGTGTTCGGGGTCGATGGTGGAATATTTATAAAAGTACTCGACCCCAATTAGTTTGAGTATAGGTCGGTGGAGGAATATCAAGTACTCCACCGACCAAACAGAATGAGTGTATTGTATGGATTTATTTATGTGTATGAATGTATTTATTTGTATGAATGTAGTGTTTCAAAGTATGAAAAGAATAATAGACTTAGTTGGGGGCTGAAATGACCGAAATGTCGGAAGCCCCATTCAAAAAAAAAGAAATAATTATAATGCCAATTGTTTTCAATTTGAGTGCAATACATTCAGCATTGATTGTTTCGCCAAGATTCAAGAAGAACTACCACCAATTTCTGAAGATGGGGAAAAACCGAAACCCATGCATAAAAAAAGAAAACTAGCAAGGGCTAAACAACCTAACTACAGGTTGTATTATTGCAGTTTATCGCTCTACAAATCTGGAAATCTCCAGAGGAAAGTCAAATAATGAACAAGGATTTTTTACATAAGGGGTATTCACAATCTTTGTGTTCATCCTGTAAATTCCGTTAGATCCTGTTAAGGTGGGCATTCACGATCGCTCCAAGCAGTCCAAACGGATCGACGCCGTTCCAAAAACCACGTCAATGGTAAAACTGAACTGGCGTGCCCGGCTATGCCGAATATCCGACCGGTCCAAACTCCATCGCGCCACTCCAAATATCTACGGCGCGACGACGCCATGGCGCGTTCGTGAATGGGAAAACCCTCGTTTTTTTGGAGCAGTCTACGTCTTTCTGTCACTGAGCAAACATCTCCGTCGTACATTCTCAAAAAGTCAAAAACGTTTATTCTTTATTGGTAATGACATCCAATCGAGATTTTATTGTTGAGGTGATTGAAGTGTATGAAAGTTTACCATGTTTATGAAAGTAGTGGACAATGTTTATATTACCACGATAGAAATAAAAGAAATTCGATCCTCAACCAGTTGGTCGACGTTTTCAAAAAAAGGATAGAAAAGCAATGAGAGATGCGGTATTGATAACCCCTAACAATGATCAGAAATCGTAGTAGAGAACTTAAGTTCTTTGTAGTTCATCCCTGTAGCTAGAAATCGTACTGTGGTGCCAACCTTTCAAGTAGTGATGATTTCTCTCATGACTGTCTTTTGTTTTCTAATCAAGGAGGTAACAAGCTGGAGTAAATATAAATAAGAAGTTAATCTTTTTTTTGTAAGGTTTTGGTTGCAATGAAAAAATAGTATCACGAGGGGATTCGAATTCAGGACATTTGGCTAAATACGCCGCTGCGCTAACCACTTGAGCTATCCTGACTTCGATAGTTCGATCCACTCGGGCACCAATTCCCCATCTCAACCTACAACCTTTCGAATTTTCTCTCCTTTTGCCATTTTTTGGTGTCGGAGAGGATCGAAGTCACGATTGCTCAAGTGGTAGAGCAGCGGCGTATTTAGCCGTAGGCCATAGATTCAGAACCCGCTCGTGGCACTAGCTTTTTCATTTCAACCAAAACCTTACAAAAAATATTAAATAATTGAAATAAGAATTTGGTCAATAGAACACTAAATATAATGAATAAATAAGACGTTTCATCCATTCTTAAATAGTTCCTCCAATCAGCGGGTTCAAGGGAAAGTTCTTTCATCAAATTGATGTGGGTATTACGGCTTCTGTTCAAGAGCCACTTCTTACACCGTTTTCTCTTCGATTTTTAGCTATTAATATGTAAATAAACAGAAGAGTAGCACAAGAGATCGTCATCCATTTTGAGAAGGTAATTCACAGGTTGACGTTCGGAGCAACTGGCTGTGGAGCGGTCGTGAATGCCCCCTCAAATTTCAGGCACTCTAAATGGAGCTGTACGGCTTGGCGCGGTTCCATTTGGAGTGATCGTGAATGGCCACCTTTAGATAGAGAAAAATGTTGGCATAGACTTGTAAGAATTGGCTAGTTAACATTGCTCGATCTAACAGGCCAGGGCCAATGTTAGATGTCAGGTCGAAAATGTAGTCACATTGCTACCCGTTAGGGCGTAGAAAACCAATATGGCAGCCAGGAATTTAACAGCTGTTTTTTGTTGACCAATACATTTCTTTTGTTAATTTATGACCTGTACTTATACTCTCATTCATAATAGATACATCGCATATCCTATAAAGTTTTAGGCTGTTAGACGTTAGGATACAAGTTACGTATGTCGGCACGAATTGAAGAATGTCATTGGTTAGTAATTTTCGAGTGCATGGATAGCATTTTGAATGAAAGAGTTGTTTAATTTTCCTTTTCTGTTAACTTCTGACATCTCACAATTATCACAAAAGAAAACCAAAACAAACAACATAAAGCCTTCAAGGACTGTTATAGTTTTATTTTTGGTCCTACCAATTGCCACGCGCAGCATTGCGGAAAAATTAACATGCTAAGAAAAGTAGGGGACGTGCACGATCTTACTGGATATTTCTCTATTCGAGTTAACACGAGATATCGTACAAATGTCTTGAATACCCTTACTATCCTTATACTTGATTTAACCAACGATAACAGAAAGTTTCAATAATACACTGTTTTAAAGAAACAAATAATGTTAGAGGAAAACCTAAGAGGTAGATTACTGACTCCAAGGCAAAAAACTTGCTGTTAGCAATTCCTCCACAAAGGGTTTTTTGAATGTGGCAGATCTCAGATGAACTGTTGATTGAACAGTTTCGACGTAACATCGTAAACAAAGTAAGAAGGGATTGTGTTTCCTCCGAAACCGTGTATAACATTTGATCATTATTGATCACACACGATCCGCCTATTTCGGTCCTTAGGCGCGTTTCGGCTTAACCTCGTCTTCAGTGGAAATCTGTTTTGCAGGTCGTTGTACTCGTCCCTTTATATAGATTTCTGGAGAAAGGAAAAATAAGTAGGGCCGGTCGAGATTGGGCGTTTGTCAGCGTATCTTTGTCAGCCGGCGTCCTTTGATGGTATTATCGGTATTGATCGGCTCGGAGTTTTTTTGTGAATTTTGTTATTAACTTCGTCGTTTCGTTTGCTTTTCAAGAGTGTCAAATATGTTTGCGAATATAACTTTGGGGGCGTGGGTTTTTCAATTATATTTGGTTTTTCATCTCTGCTGTTTTATAACTGTACTATGTACAACTGATGTAGTTTCTGTACCCATTATGATACATCTTATCTAGTTGCCATTTTATTTTCAACTCTTCACAATTTACATTTTAAAGATTTCATTAAATTAAATTATTGAAGTAATACCAATGGGTGTTTTCTCCACTCTTGGTTTTAATTTCGTTTTGTTTTAATTACCTTTCTCACTGTTACTTATTACCTACTTTAAGGTAGTTGTAATGTACAACAAATTAAAAAAAAAAAAAAAAAGATTTCATTTTTATAGAGTACTGTGAGCTAAGTGAAAAGTATCAACCAAGTAGGTGCAAAGAAATATGATAGAGTATGAAAATATAGTAGAAAGAGAGGTTTACGCCCAGACAATAAACATTTTATAAAAGATGTGTTAAATTGTTCAAACCTACAATTAAATTAAATATTAATTGTAAACATTACTTTTTTTTGGATCTTGAAAGCATCATAACTTAATTCAAAGTCATAATCATAAAAAACAACAAATAACAAGAACAACCTTGTCAGATTTCAATTATTCACAGTTTCCTGATCCAGGATCGTCCCTTTCTCATAATTACCATTTCATGATTTACTCATGCGGATGAAGAGAGGCGAAGGAAAAAATAATCCGAAGATTATTTGGTAAATTTCTTTTCTCCGTTTTACCAATCGAAAGCCAATTCTGCTGAAAAGGCCACTGTATCGACCAACGGTGGGCACACCCTCGAACGAGGTGCTATTAGTAACTGACTACGCCCTCCCGATCTTTACGTATTGTTGTACTCGGACTTAGCAAGTAGAAGAGGCTTAATTGAATTTACGCGGTTTTGAGAGATTAGTAAGGAAATAATTGAAATATAAAGGAATTATTGTTTTCTATTTATAAAACATCAAATATTCAGAGGGACTTGTTTTTATATTTGTTTAGCACAAAAATTGTCACTGTATTGAAACTTTAATTAATAAAAGGTAAACATATATGAACGTTTATTCGCAATTTTGAAAAACATTGTTTCAAGTGCAATGAAATTAATAATATTTTTAAAAATCGATAATGCATGTAAATATTTTTTAATATTAAAATTTTTAATTAAATTTTTTATTTAAATGAAAAGTAAATATATTTCTCGAAAATTTGCGATTTCGTTCCATCATTTGCGATCATCAATTCCTCTTACAACTTTTGTATATAAAATTAATTACACAATTCTAATTAATTGTTCTTAATAAATTATTAAATACACTCTAATTCTCTCTCTCTCTCTCACTCTCTCTCTCACTCTCTCTCACTCACTCTATCAATTTACCATTAGGATATATTTTCCCTGTCTCTATGTCTGTTCTATCTCTCGCTCACACACTTTCCCTCTGTATCTGTTGTTCTCTTTCAATCGCGTCTCTACCTTTTACAAATACTCAACATACTTCAATTTCCGACACGTTTATTGATTTTATCATAGTAACTTTCACGACTTCTTGACAGACGTTCTAACCTACCTCTTAAACAAAAGACTACTTTATATCACCCTTGTGAAGCCAATATGGACTTATGGACTGGAAGTGTGGGGTTCAGCCAAATATTCCACTATCCTACGCATCCAAAGAGCCCAATCCATCATCCTCAGAAAAATCCTTAATGCTCCCTTTTATGTGTCCAACGACACTACCCATAAAGACCTAGATATTCCTTTTGTCCAAGATGTAACCCACTCCCGTTACCAAAAATTTTTCACAAACCTCCCAACCACTATAAATCCNCCCTCTCTCTCTCTCTCTCTCTCTCTCTCTCTCTCAGTTTTTCTCATTCAATCTCTCGCGCTTAGTGTATGTTTTTGGATGTGTATTTCAGTTTCTATTTAAATATCTATCTATTTATATCTATCTCTCTTTCTTATTACATATTTGCGTTTTTATTTACCTGTTGTTTTGTTTTTCTTTCTGCATATACTGCCTATATTTTAATTTCTTTCTTTCTCTTGTTTTTCTCTCACTCTTTCTCTTTATAACTAGTCATTAATAACTATTCTTCTTTCCCTTTCTCTCTTTTTCTTTTTGTCGAGCTATCTATCACCTATATTTGTTTCCTCACCTTACCTATTTATATATTAGTCTCTTTCTTTCTCTCATTCGTTTTATCTCATGTTCTCTCATTTTGTCTAACAATTAATCTTTTGTTCTCTTACAAACATTTTTCTCCCTTCCACCCATGTTTTATCAGCGTATTATTTTCTACTTCTGTCGCTCTCTCTCAATATCACGTTCTCTCACTTTATCAATCAATTACTATTCGCCTTCTCTTTATCATTACCGTTCTCCCTTCCACTCTTGCTCTATCAGTCGTAGTACTGATTTCTCCTTCTCACTCTATCTATCGCACTTCTCTCGCATTATCTGTCTATCGCTTTTCCTTTTTCTCTCTATCACTATCCTTTCCTCTCCTTGTTTTTTTCTATCTATCTTTCTTTGTATTAAATATTCCCTAGCTCTCTCTTGCTCATGTCCTCTCATATGTCCTATAGCTGCTATATTATTAGTCATTTTTTCTATTTCACTATCTTTTTTCTCCCTTCCGACCCCGTTCTATTTATCTATTAGTCTTTCGAGAATTTTTTTCTTAACCCAGTCAATTCTATAGAACGTGAAAAATAAGGGGAGTAGATATCTCCAGGTACATTTTAAAAATTTAAATAATTATGATTAATGTAAATAGCGTTTTGCTCAGATTATTTTCAAGTATTAAAAACGTTGCCTTTTCAGTAAGGATGGATAAAATTTAATTGCGAAGATTGGTCGGCCCATGTCGAAAACACGAGGGGGTATCGTTAATGTTACCTCGGCTTGGGGTTGAAATCGGTCTGGGGCGGAGGTAATCCCGGTGCCGGGGATGGGGAAAGGGTGTATGTTAGATTCGAGGGAATTTCCCCATTAAATTGCTTATCCTGTCCAAGTTGGCCGGGGGCCGCCCTCCGATGTTTCCGTATTGTTTTGCCGGAGCTTAGCGAGTTTAGAGTTAATTTCGTACTGAGGTGTACGAGGAAGGGGTGAGCCGTGTCACCTGCACGCCCACTACCTGACACACTATTGATTATTAATTATTAATGCTTGAGAAATCGGCGCCCACCTCCCCCGGGATAACAACCTTTTTGGAAATGTCCTGCAAAGTAGTCCTCGAGAGAAAAGTTTACGACTAAACAGAAACCAAGTCCCATTGAAGGCAGCTGGTCGAAAAATGACATTTTAAATAGTAAATTTGACATTGTTTATAAGCCAACGTTAAAACAAAAATAAAAAGTTGTTTTTTGACATTTCATTGAATTTCAAAACGCAAACATTTACAACAATGCGTTTGTCAAATAAATTTAAACTTAAAGAGCTAGATAATGTTCGATCTTGTCCACGATTTAATTAATTGAACAAAAAAGTAGAAAAATGGTTGATATAGTTTATAATAACATAATTTTCACTTTTAGTGTTGCAAAATTGTTCTAATTCCGTATATTCAATGACCGTGAAAGATCAGGGTATTAAGGAAGCCGTGGAGTAGGAGGCTTATTGTCTTGGTCGTCTTAGGAGCTTATGGTCAGGTATTTAGCAACTATAAGTTCTAAGAGGTGGAACAACTTTGAAGCTCTACGTGACTTAGGGACCCATCAGGGCGCAAACCTAATTTAATATTTGACACCCCAACCCCTCTTTAATACAATGTATTATACTGAACAGGCCGTGAAAATTGATTCTTCGCACATAAAATTCAATATACGTCCTCGACTCGGGGCCTGGAAGGCTTCGCTCGCAAAAGGCTCGGCCTGATTATTTCAAAATAACAATCCCGAGGCTTCAGGGGAGAGGAATTCATGAAAATACAAGATGAAAAATTCAAAGAAAGGCCAGGCCGGGTTTCGCTATTCGCATGAGCGATCGTTCTCCATCAAGTGTGGATCGTGCGGGGAAAACTAAATTCCCACTTGTATATTGTATATCCCACTACGTGCATTGTGCCCGACGGCGATATGAAAACCGGCGCCGGCCGAATCCGGCCGCACGTCTTCTTCAGTTTTGTTCGGATGCGTTTCATAGCCCCCTCCCGTGTCAATTGCAGCCCCAACCATAAACGTCATTACGGTGGATATAAAAACGTTCGGGAAATACATCACAAAAATAGTTAATTGAATTCGTCAAACAGACCTGTTACACATTTCCGCTAATAAAAACTGCTATATTCATTTCAAAAAAACAGTCAAACAGGATAAAAAATGATTTTACCACTCAATTTGTGGTATTTCCAAAAAAATATCTCCAATAAATTACCAAAAAATCATAGATTTTCATTAATATTATAAATTAATTAAGGTTTTCAATTGAGATAAAAAAGTCAATGGCACGAGCGGGATTCGAACCCACAATCTTCAGTTCGATACGCCGCTGCTCTACCACTTGAGCTATCGTGACCTCTGACCGTGAGAGGTCACGATAGCTCAAGTGGTAGAGCAGCGGCGTATCAAGCCGAAGATCGTGGGTTCGAATCCCGCTCGTGCCATTGACTTTTTTTTATCTCAACTGAAAACCTTAATTAATTGTAAGATATTAATTGGTCAAGCGGACCTTGAAACTATTGAATTTAATATTATAAATTTATTTTTGATAAAAGAAAATTAAAATCATGCAATCATTAATAATAAATTAAAAGCATTTCCTGATAGTGTGAAACTGCAATAAAAAATAATAAATATATCAATTAGTCTTCCCCTAATTTTGACTTATCTTAGTTGTTTTTATCTGACAGAGATGTTTCCGTTTTCACTATTTTCAATGGTGGGTTGATCAGAGTGAGGCAAAATTCATCCACCCATAATTCATCTTCAAACATGCCGAAATTGTTTCATCAATGGCTATTTTTGAGTATGGACGATAATATGGATTAATGCCTCGATTTACCATAACGTACCATCCTTGTTAATTTAGTATTCCTTAAACTTTAATATTTAATGGCTAAGGATAAATAGAGCAGATTATGATCAATCAAATTTACCACGGTCTTCGGCTTGATACGCCGCTACTACACCACTTGAGCTATCGTGACTTTGATCCCCTCGGGCACTAACTTCCCATCTCAACCCGCTCACACTGACTTTTTTATCTCAACTTAAAACCTTAATTAATTGAATGAAATCAATTAGTCAAGCGGATCACGAAAAATAGTGAATTTAATTAATTAAAATGAAGTATACTTTACTAAAGCTCTCCGTGGCCATTTCACTTGTCGCCGAGAATCAAATAGATTCGATTACACGACATTTGAAAAATAGCAAAAAGGAGGGAAAATACAAAAGGTGCGGTTGAGATGGGAAGTTAGTGCCTGAGGGGATCGAAGTCACAATAGCTCAAGTGATTGAGTTGCGGCGTGTCAAGCCGAAAGTTGTGGGTTCGAATCTCGCTCGTGACATTGACTTTTTTTATCTCAACTTAAAACCTTAATTAAGAGAATTCTTAATACACTTTAATAGTCGATACCTCGATACGTCCGTTCTTTGGTATGTCAGACATGTTTTGGCAAGCACTTCGGTAGTCCTTTGCGGATAATTAAGGTGAGGGATAGTTGACTTGAAATTTTGTAGTTTTCAATCATTCTCATCTTATGCGATAAATTTTACCAAATTTCTAATAGAATTTGAAAAACACGAAGTTTAAATTATGTAATCTCGTTTTAGCCAATATATCTAATCGACACGTCGAAACATTCACTTTTTCTTCGGCCCCGACAATGTTTCAGTCGAAGAGATACTGATGAGCGTGTTATGTCTTCTTCTCTATGTCCTTCTCTCCAAAAATAGTCATACCCACTAAGGTCAGATATATCCTGTCTCGTTAGCCAAAGCGCAAGGCTCATGGTTAAGACCTACTTACATTCATATTCGCCACAACTCTCTCAAAAAGGTATTACGTTTCTCATATACTTCTACAGTTATATTCCTACCCATTTTCCTGGGAAATATCTGTAGGGAACCCTTCCTACCCACCATACTGTGGAAATATCTTTCCAAAACATGAAAAATCAGTCCAAAAAGCCTCATCATATCTTCAAATTACTTTACTCCCTATCCAAAGAAAAACTGAAAAGATTCTTCTTAAAATGAAACAGGATTCAAATATCTGGCAAATCCGGCAAGGGTCTCAGGTCGTACCGTTTGTCCTCTACTCTTCCCGCACAAAGAATGCCTTTTTGACGTGGCACTAGCTGATGAGCTAGTGCGGGGCACGGTAAAGGCTTTTTAAATCGTATCTTCCAAATTTCCTCTACTTAATCTTTTTCAATCTTCTACTACTGCTCCCTGGCCGCAGCCACAGGCCACTTTGTTTGGACCAATCCTACATACTGATGATGTCCCGAATACAGCTACCACTCCCTTACATCCTGCAGATCCATCAGAACATCATTAAATGAATTAGCTGCGTTTATACCAAACACTCCGTACCTTATACCATCACAATTCACTGCAGGTCTCAAATTTGACTACGCTCGGTATTTGAGCTCTATTCAGACGCACGCATCACATGGAAATAGCACACACGATTAAAACTACAATCCTACCCCAAAAAATTCTACTTTCTGCTCTAGTTTTCTGGGACAACAATGCATGCTATCGACAAAGAACAAACAATGCTAAAATCTGTTCGGACATACGACATATAATAGTGGAGAGCCGGTAAACCAACGTCTCCCATCCTTTCAATCCCAAGTTTTTGTTACAATTGTAAATTCGCCGTAATATGTCTCCAATCCTATCTTCAAATATTTATTACGTTCTCCAATAAATTGTCTCACCACCTCAAAAATTTTGCCCAAGCGTTGTCACAGATCTCATCCTTACAATCTCATAAGTCGCGTCAAGCGAAAAAGTGACCATGCGAACTCGTATGTAAATATCGAAGTGAAGTTATAGTGAAGTGTAGTGCAAAAAATAAATAATGATTATGTAAATATGAAAATACAAAAAAATATATTGCAGCCTGTAATAAAATATTGAACAAAAATCTCGTTTTCTTATCTCGACAAGCCGACCACTGATGATGGGAAATATCGAAACAAGTATGAATCCATCTCAATCATAAATCTCACGTTAAAATAAATTAATTATTAACTTATGTAATACAAAAAAAAAATTAAATGTTAATGAACGCGGTATGAAGTATTTTACTCATTTATTTTGATGATTTTTGACTTATTATCACACAAAACACCAAAAAATCTTATGTTTCTTTCAATTTTTATTTAGAAATCGTAAGATGCGGTCTGGTTTGATGTAGGGTTCAGAAAAATATTTTCTTTATCGTGCCAACGTTTCGATCTTTATTGAGATCATCTTCATTAAACACATTCCTCTTGTCCGATAACATCAAAATAGGTTTCAAAAATTATAAAACAATTCAAACACTTTTTTCCAAATTTAAAGATCCCACACCAATAACAAATAAATCTGCGTAATCTACAAGATCAACTGTTTAAACTGTCCGGCAACTTACATCGGTCTTACATCCCAATATCTGGACAAGAGAGTAAAGCAACATATCTATGATTGCAAAAAACCCAAACAAAATCCTACAGCACTCGCTACCCACCATCTTGAACAACAACACAATTTCGACTTCAAAATCCAGAAGTATCACACACACAACAAAAAAAACATAAACGTAATTTCTTAGAAATGGTTTATATCAACAGAGATAAAGACAGCATCAATTACAGAACAGATACATGTAAACTCAGCTACGCCAATATCATTATACAAATTCTATACAGATAACATACATATATAATTACAGTACATTCTACACATCAAATATTTTTTACATAGTGTAATTATCAAACAATTTAGCTTTCCTTTTACTATTTTATCCCTTTCTATATAATCCTGAAAAGATAATCTGACCGAACCATTACCAACACATTTTTTCCCTTCGTCGGCTCTTTTCCCCTCAAAGAAGCCGACGTCTTATACAAAAATGTCTTTCCTATACCGACTTCCTTCCCCACCCCTTCAAAATCCAACGTATATAAACACAAAATAGCAAAATCTCACTGGCACTCTCGACACGACACGCAAGAATGATATAATTACACAGAAGAGAAACACTTTGGGTAAGTAGAAATACTTTGTTTGAATATAAAATATATTTTGCATTGTATAAATTCACTTTTCCACATCCAAAATGTAATTGAAATATGTAAACAATGTTTGTATATCCCAGGCCCTGAAGATGATCTCAATAAAGATCGAAACGTTGGCACGATAAAGAAAATGTTTTTCTGAAACCTACATCACACCAGACCGCATCTCACGATTTCTAATTAAATATCGATTAACGGTCACTAATTACCACAAGTTTCTTTCAGTGCTACTCTCAGAAAAATGCTGTGTTACATAATGTTCAATGAAAGGATTAATTTTTATATTGCACATTTAGTTAAGTGTTGAGAAAAAAAAAAACGAAATCAAACGTAAGAAGGAAGGGTGTTTTCACCCATTCCTTAAAACTAATATATTTCTCGTGATCATTTGTATTTTAAAAATTCATTAATCTTAATGACAAATAATAATTACAGCAAAATGATTACCTCAACGACGAGTGGAATCTTCACCATTATAAATTATTTATTTATTTATTTTTTTTTTCAACAAAAACAATATCTTTTTGGCAATAATTTAAATGTAGTTTTGCGCTTACAATTGGTAATCCATCAGAAATTAAGTACCAATTAGCCTTTGTATGTGACAGTAGCACACAGTCTCAGTAAATAAAAGTTCTGGCAATATTCTACAACCGTCGACGTAAACTTAAACATTTTTCAAGTCCTATGGAGACGTTTGACGGTAAAGTCGCTTATATGGGATTCCGGGAGTGATTGGGTAGGTTTAAGGGATCCTGCCCGGTCCCTGGTGGAAAAGGAAAATAAATTGTTTCGGCCCATCTGTAAAACCGGCGATTTGCTTCCGCCCACGGCCTGGATTTGGTTTTCAACGACTTTCACATCACCGTCATTTCTCATTTGGGACCCCGTCCGAAGTGCGTTTTCCGTCGAATTATGCCGTGGGGATGCAAATCGATAATCGTGAGCCCTCGGATATAAACAAGGTGATATTTTATAATGAAAAGAGTCACATTTGGGCCGGGTCCAAGAAAAGGGCTAAGCAGGAAGAGTGCTTTCACTAAGCTCGGAAACAAGTGGTGTAACTAGATTAACATCGGGCGTGTGTATTTTGTGGCTAAGATTTAGAGTTGGCGTGCACACTTGCGCTCTTTTACAAGTAAAACACTTCAAACAAATTATTTAGATTAAGATAATGTTTAAACTTCTTTTCAACATCAAAACAAAATGTTCGTACTTTGTTGGTCGTTTTAATTAAAACAAAAAACACAGGTTAACTTCCTTAATATAAAACCGATTTATTCGCTCAAAATATAATAATTTATATTATAGTAGTTAAAAGCTAAATGGAGTTGAACTCGAGTGATAAGGATTAACCAAGAATAATAAGGCAGCAGACTATTGCCGTGGCTCATGGCAGATTGAATTTAAAAAGCATTGAATTATAAACTAATCACTGAAGAAGGCAAAATTCCGAAACGTTTCTGACATATCAAAATAATTAGTAACGTCCAAATTTCAGGTTCCTCACTCTGCACAAAAATGGAGAAATCTCACAACATTGAACATTTAATAACATAACGACTTATAAAATAAATAAACTTATACCTGAATAATAAAAATTCAGAAGAGAATATTATACCCATTCGAGGCCTGCGGGGTTATGAACTTCAATTTTGACTCTTTCCAACCATTTGGCTATTCGAACTGTCAGAAAAGTGCGTTTCGTTACTTTTCCCATTCTGTGGGGATTTAAACCGAGTGTGGCAAAGACTCTAAAATTTAGAATTGATATGACAAACCTATATCTATCTATTTAAGTAAACTTGTCATAGTACGAAATACGCAACAAAATTTTGTGACGTAACAAAGAATAGACACAACTTATAAACATAATACACACTAAGACACAACAAAACTACATTAAATTAAACGGGCAATACACACTATAAGACGAACTAGGAATTGGTAATTCAACCAAGCAAAAATTTTGAAGAAAAATACTTTCTCTAAATTATGGCAAAACATAACACACTATACAGATTTGTAGGAAACATACTCGCCATAGTAGACATGAGCAACAATAGCATAAACAACATACAGATCTGAGCTCATTACACAATTATACAATTCAACCTACGACATTTTGACATTTTTCCCCGCCCTTTTAAAACATTTGAAATTACAGGATTTTGCAATTATAAATAGTACAATATGATTTTTATCTCTGAACAAAAATTTTTCACTTCACTTTGGTCACTTAGAGAGCAATTATTATTACAATTTACCTATTTATTTATCTTATTATTTTTTTTCTTAACTTAACTAATTTTTTCAAAGTATAAATTATTAATACATTTACAAAAGTCTTTATTCTACTTTTAAATAATTTGTGTATTTTTATAAGCCAGGTTTCTACATGATTTGTTACTGATCTTATAAGCTGTGTCTTCGAAGATTCATACAGTTTGCGAAGAAAACATTGAATATACACAACAACGTGAGAATGCGGTAACAAAAAGTAAAAGACAGATACAAGGAACATAACCAACCATTTTGGGACAACGAGGGAAATCGAATTTCTTACTCAACAGAAAATCACCATGAACAATGTAGAGTTCAAATCTTCTTTAAGGTCTTTACTAGGTGGAACAAAGACAAAAGTGTCGGGATCACCAAGCTTTCGGCAACATTATGTTGCCATCATCAGGGCCTATTTATTAATAAAAATATACATAATTAATATAAATTTAACAATCAACAATAAAAACAATAATGCATACTTTCCGAAGAGAGAAGAGAAAAAAAAAGGAGAATGATGGAAAATTGCCTTATTTAGATCTGATCATTGAGAGGGAAAATGACAGGCTCATTACTGATTGGTATAGAAAACCTACTCATAACGAAAGATACATGGATTGTCACTAATCACATTCATTTTCTCTAAAGGTAAATGCTGCTAACAATTTAATAAACCGCGCTTTAGGCCTCTGTGATCCTAGATTCAGAGATAAAAATGAAAAAAAAACAGTTAAAAGAATTTTAGTAACAAATCATTATCCATTGGCACTTATTTTCAAACTTATAAATAGATTCAGAATTGGGATGAATAACTCTGTCAGTATTCCGTTGGTGAATATTGAATTATATTATTCATCTTCCATTGGCTTCAGTGGATTTTCACTCATCTCATTCATTTTCTCTAAAGGTAACTAACTAATGTAAAAGTGCTTTGGTTTAGGTTATGAAACACATGGGCAGCATTCAGTTATACATGGTGAACAAGACATCTATGTAAATTAGTGAGTAATTATTCGCATTTAACATTAACAATTGACAAAAAATAATAATTTATATATATAATAACATTTTTCTAAAATTACCTCACTAATGAATTCATATAATTACAAGTCCAACTGTTTTTGTTCTTACTAGCTATTTTTGACATTAAAAAGATATGATATCACAGAGTATTACTTTAATGACTAGAATTACAGCTTGTTAAATTGATATGTACAAAGGATTACAATTAAGATGAGAACACGACACAACTTCGCCTCACCTAAGGTTGGACTGTTACAGTTAGTAAAGGCTACCAGGCTCCGTGCACTCTCCATTACGCGCCCTCTAACGGTCGCCACCTTTTTTCCGTTTTTTATAAATTTTCAATAACCCCACAAATGTTGAGATGGAACCTAGTTCGTCAGCATTTAAATTGCAGGCACTCCTCGTTAAATGGATATATACCTTTACAACAGAAGCCTTCTCTCAAAACCGATCTCCGACCCCAAGATCTCCGGGGAGTCCAACTTGAAAAAATGACCATTGTTTGTAGCATGAGAAGACAACCCTGTTGTCAACTTTTTATGAATACAATCCAATCTATGTTGGTTCATTCTAATATGAATTTTCTGCTTTGTTTGCTCAACATATTGAGCGTCGCAACCACCACAGGACACCCTATAAACCACATTAGATCGTGTGCCAATAGGCTCTTTATACTTTAAAACGGTATAAAGACTAGAAAAATTATTTTTGTATTTATAAGCAATTTTTACATTTATTTTATTAAGCATTAATTTTTTAATTATCTGAGCCACACCAGGAATGTAGGTGATTGACTTGAAGCCAATGGAAGTTGAATAATATAATTCAATATTCACCAACGGAATACTGACAGAGTTATTCATCCCAATTCTGAATCTATTTATAAGTTTGAAAATAAGTGCCAATGGATAATGATTTGTTACTAAAATTCTTTTAACTGTTTTTTTTTTCATTTTTATCTCTGAATCTAGGATCACAGAGGCCTATAGTGCGGTTTATTAAATTGTTAGCAGCATTTACCTTTAGAGAAAATGAATGTGATTAGTGACAATCCATGTATCTATCGTAATGAGTAGGTTTTCTATACAAATCAGTAATGAGCCTGTCATTTTCCCTCTCAATGATCAGATCTAAATAAGGCAATTTTACATCATTCTCCACTATTTTTCTCTTCTCTCTTGGGAAAGTATGCATTATTGTTTTAATTGTTGATTGTTAAATTTATATTAATTATGTATATTTTTTTTAAAAAGTAGGCCTTGATGATGGCAACATAATGTTGCCGAAAGCTTGGTGATCCCAACACTTTTGTCTTTCTTCCACCTAGTAAAGACCTTAAAGAAGATTTGAACTATACATTGATTATCTGCAGGTCGATCTACAAACATCATTTCATCACAACGAACGTTCCCATGACATATTTGAGTCTATGTTAGGTCCAAATAGTCATTTCGTTTACCATGTTCAGGGAAGGGCAGTCACCTGTGAAGGCATTTGGACCTCCCGAGTTTATTGTCAAACAGGGACATGAATGACAAAACAATCACTGACTGTGCTAAAGACGAGTAAAGATGAGTTTACCTCCCTTCCCACCAAAAAATTCAGATCTTTAGCATAAAAGAAAAAAGTTATGAATTAAAACTGCTCAAAAATGAATAGCTATATTGCCAATTGTGTAGTATTTTCTTTCTCTAACATTTTTTAAAATTTTTGTTATAAATTGCATTAAAATAAATTACAAATTAATAGGAAAATTTAATTACGGGATTTTGAAAAATGACAAAATAAAAGGTTTTAAATCCATAAGTTTGTTATTGGACGCAATAATTTTTTTTAAACAATTAATACCGTGTAGAATGTTATCCGTTAGGGAAAATCTTTGTGCACCTGTTAGGCACACTGTTTGTAAGGTTCTCACTAATTTCGTAAGGATTTCACTCTTTAGACGTTGCAACCCTGGACTTAGATGTTGCTGGTCAACTGGCTGCCGTTGGTGATCGAAAAGCCTTCTCTGCAACGCATCTCACATGTGCTCAATGGAATTATGGTCTGGAGGCAATGGGGAAAGGGCAGATGGGACATTCCCAGGTTGATGAACAACCCTGCCTCTAAAAGGTCCTGGCAGTGTCATGTAGAAATCGAAAATATACGTCATCGAGATCCACGGTTTGGTGGAAGTATTCCTCGATAATTTCTTGGAAATAACGTTCTGTGCTGAGGTTGCCTTCAACAATACGGAGTCCAATTCGCCCTTCAGTGTAAATCCCAGCCCAGACCATTACACCGCCTTTTCCAATTCGCCGCTGAAAGGAGCAAGAACTAGGTACGCATCCCCTGTTTTCCGAAGACTCTTCCAATTAGTGTTCTATTCTAGCCGCTCGTTGCACCATATTCTTCTGAGTTGCTGCAGGTCGTTTCAACGGGGCATACGATGTGAACAATGACAATATTTCTTTCCTCCCTTTGCGTTGAAATGCGCTGAGATCCACTACCGGACATTGGCACATCCAGCCTCTCGGAATCGGGCTAAAGCAGAGAGACCAGGCTCTGGAAAACGCCAACTAACTCTGTGATATCCACTTGACAGTGACCTCAAGAACTCATCCTCACAATAATATTGCAAACTTCTGGTTCAAAATGATGTCTTTCCATGGTTGAAGAAAATACAACTGGATTAAAATGGAGAGAAGTTATTTGATTGCAAAATGATCTTCATGTTTCCAATTCTTAAGTGAATCCCTTATTAAGAACCCGTTCTTCTGTTATCCTTGACGTATCACCGACCAAAGTATTAGCTATTAATACAGCTTTTTGACTATGTGGTATAGTGGGGATAATCGTGTCATTTAGAATCATCCTGGCTTGCCTATCTTCACACTGTGTGATTGTCTGTGTTTGTTCAACAACGTACAGGAACCAGAACAAGAAAAAAACACACTGAAGAAAACCAGCTTCATCACAATTGATGCCGTAAGATGGGGTAATAACCTCGTATTGAGGATTGAAAAATGGGGACATGGTGTTTTGCCTAAACTACTTTATCGCTTGATTATCCAATGATAATGCTGAAATTCTTGAACACGACTGATAGACCAGAATTGATCAAAAAGATCAGAAACTATCATTAAATATACCCCTTCACAAATTCTAATAAAGATGAATGCTAAAATGTTAAAAAATCGAAGCAATATTTATGGTATAGATTGAAAGAGGGAATATTCTGTACGGCTAGGATGTTGGAAAGGCTCGTTGGGAGGATAGCCGGCCGAGTTAAGCCAGTCCTAAGCAAACTCTCACCGGGAGTCTTTAAGCGAGTCCCCATCATTTATTCATCCCGATTCAATTTCCTGTGTAAACGGCCGACGGGGGCCGGCGAGTCACTCTCTGTCACCGCTCACATGCCTCACTTCTGGGCAAATAATAATTTAATGAATAACAAATCCTCCCTGTGAAAATTCTCGAAGGAAATGTACCAATATATTTTTTTTCGGTTCGAAATCGCAGCAAGATTACGGGCGGCCGCGTCGATTAGATTAGATTCGGGGTTAATTGACGAGGGTGTGTGATGAAAAAGTGACCCGCTTAATAAGAACTAGAAAAACGTTTGCAGGGGATAATTTGCAACTGTTTATTATACAATTATTGAGACATGGGTGTAAACGTACAAATTCGTAAAAAGCTTGGTAAAGTGTAAACAGACAAAGTTATTAATTATGCAGAGTACACCTCATTAGTCGGCCAGGTCAACGTTTCAATAAGGCCGAATCTCCGGGTGATTTGAGTCGATTAAGACAATAAGAGGTACCGGTTTGGAGGATGGGAGGTCTGATTGGCCAATGATATTGTTTGGCCGGATAATTACAGGTGGCCTGGGATGCGGTGTAATCTTGTGGTGATGATTAGGAAATGGTGCGGTCTTCTAGTTGGGCAATGGCCCACTAGCCGGTCCGAAACCCCTCATTACCGTGCGCCAACCCCGGGAATCCCCTCACCGCACAATTTAAGACGCTTACACCCCGACAATCTCAATTTTCAACGGGGGGGGGGGTCGATCTCATGTTTGAACAGAATAGTTACCATATTAAGCCTCTGATTATACAACTTCCTAGAGATTATTGTTAAAGGCGAACGCTTACATTTCCTTATCTATTTTAACATTTTCACGTCATAAATATTTGGAAAATAACAAGTTTATTCTAGTACAGTTGAGGTGACTTTTCACCTAACAAAACATACTTAAAGCATTCACATGCCACTTATTATATTATATGCACTATAATATATTTCAACTGTACATTATAATACATAAATTAGTTAGATAAATAGAAGGAAATATCTAGATACATATAAAGAAGAAGGGAGATGGAAAGAGAGAAAGAGAAAGAAAGAGAGAGAGAGAGAGAGAGAGATGGAGTGTGAGGGTGAGGGAGGGAGGGAGGGAGAGAGGGTATGGTATGGTGGAAAGGATGCTAGGAAGCGGGCTTTGTATTCCCCAGGCACTGCAGCCTTCTGGCTTATTGTACCTTCCTAGTTCCTTAGTTCAGTCAATAGACTCAATCCTTCTTCTTAGAAGTATCAGGTCATTGACTGTTGCTGCTGCAATTTCATTCCCTAAGTCTTTTCCGTACGTTAGGTTAAACCTCCATAGAGCTGTTGCTTCGCATTCGAAGATGATATGAGTGGCTGTTTCCTCCTCCTCATTACATAATCTGCAAATGGGGTCATCGCTGTATACACCCATGTTGTGTTGATGTTTTCTCAGGTACCAGTGACCGGTTAGTAGTCCTACCACTCCTCTGAGTTTGGCCCTCTCCAATTGTAGCAGTGTTTTTGCCAGTCTTGGTGAGGGTTGTTTCATCATACGTTTACTATGTCTAGCACCGCTAGAGTTTATCCATTTTTCCTTTTGTTTTGCTTGGATCCATTCTGCGATGGAGGATTTTATATTTGTTTTTGTTATCCCAAGAATAGGTTCGGGGCCTATGTATGGTCTTGCAGATCCTCCTCTGGCCAGTCTGTCTGCTTTCTCGTTACCCAAAATTCCCCTGTGCCCTGGCACCCAAGATATCATCAGGTTGTTGTGTTTACTCAGGTTTTGAAGATTTTGGATGCATTCAATGACTAGTTTTGATGTTACTCTTTTACATGCTAATGCTTTAATAGCTGCTTGGCTGTCTTATCTTATGAGGATTTTTTTGTCAGTGTAACCTTTTTTAAGATTTTCCAGGGCACAAGCGTTGATGGCATGTATTTCCGCTTGAAAGATCGAAGTGTACTTCCCTAATGAATTTGATTGCTCATGTTTTGGGCATGTACATAAAATGCGCGATCCGGTTCCTTCGTTTGTTTTGAATCTGTGTACCATATCATTGTATCTGATGCTCTTCTGGGTTCTTCCTCTCCTTTATAGTCCGTTGAGACTTTATAGGAAGTTGTGACGATTGTTTCCGGGATCATATAATCAGTCCCCATTTCTAATAATAGGTGTCTGATTTTGTTGATTATGGTTTTAGCCCGAATTGTTTAGTTCCTTTCCAATTTAATTGTTTCTGGAACCTAAATGAGCTTTTCCTAGCCTTTCCTTGTATATTTTCAGTGGAGGTAGGTTTAGCAAAGTTTCTAATGCGTTTGTAGGGGTTGTTCTCATCGCCCCTGTGATACAAAGGTTTGCTAGTCTTTGTAAGCTGCCTAATGTTTGGGTAGCTACTTTTTGTTGAGCTTTGTTCCACCAGATTAGTGATCCATAGGTTATTCTGGGTCTTATTACTGCCGTGTATAGCCAATGGCATTTTCGGTTTTAGTCCCCAAGATTTGCCTAAGGTCCTTCTTGTGGTCATTAGCGATATTTTACCTTTTGCTGTAGTATGTTGCAAGTGACGATTCCAGGTTAATTTCTTATCAAAGATTATTCCTAGATATTTGACCTCATTTTTTAATTGCAGCATTTCGTTATAGAAGCGTAATCCTTGTATATCTTTATTTCTTTTCTTGGTGAAAGCAAATAAGGTGGTTTTTGAGAGGGGAGAGAGGGAGAGGGAGAGAGAGAGAGAGAGAGAGGGAGAGAGAGAGAGAGTGAGAGAGAAAGGAAAAGTAAAAGAAGGAGCGAGAATGATAGACAGAGAAAAATAGAATAACAAATAGATGAGATGATGAATAGCGTTTTATTTAAAAATCTTGCAACTTTAGACGCAAAGAACTCTTACATTGAACGATAAAGAAAGTGAGAGATGTTGATGGAAATAGAGAGAGTGAACGAGAGGGAGATAGTTAAATAGATAGATGGAGAGAGAAAAATATCATAAATGGAAAAAATGTATAGGGTCACTTGTGTGAGAAAACAGAAGAGCAAAATAGGCAAGTTGAAATGGGAAGGAAAAGAAAAGTTGAGAAAAGAGTGGATATATTGATATATGAATTGGGAAGAATAGGTACAAATGGGGTAAAAGTTGAGAAAAAAGAGATTAAAAAAGGAAAGATGAAAAAAGCGTGTAGAGAAATTTTTTCAGTATTTATATAAGAAAACGAATCCTATATAAAAAAGAAAACTGAGTTAAAGTGAGTTTGTTTTGGCTGTGTGGAATAAATATATAAATAGAAAGCGGTAGAGAAAGAGACTATGATAGAGAGATAGACAGAGATATTGAGAGAATGATAGATAACTAGATAGATATATTTATATAGATAAAGGGTTAGAAAAAAGGCTGAATGAATGGGAGAATTACACAACTTCATAGAGATCATTGTAAAAATGTGTGATGTTTAGCGAACGTTAATTATTGATTATTTGGAGATAATGAGGTGCGGTCTGGTGTGATGTAGGTTCAGAAAAACATTTTCTTTAATGTGCAAACGTTTCGATCTTTATTGAGATCATCTTTAGGGCTCCATGTGTTTGTTTTCTATGTACATGTGTCATTATTATGTGTCGTGTATGAATGATACATCTACACAGAAAACAAACACTTTGAGCCCTGAAGATGATCTCAATAAAGATTGAAACGTTGGCACGATAAAGAAAATGTTTTTCTAAAACCTACTTCACACCGGAAAAAACAAAAATTCAATTTAAAAAAATATAATAAATGGAAAAACTGTATAGCGAGACAGATAGAAAAATGACTGAAAGAATGGGAGTAGGAGACATCGAAAAGAGAGAGTGAGAGAAAGAAAGAGGGAAAGAAAGAGAGAAAAGTATAATACATACTTCTTATATGGTTTTGCTTTTGTCGTCCAGTCATCATTTGATCATGACAACTGTATCGCATTTTTTTTCGGAAATAGAGAAAAGTGGAACATATGGTAATGTAAAAATCAAGCAAGAAGAAAAATATTGAATGTGCTATGAGGCTTTCTGAGGCGGCAGTAGGTTATGATAAATAGGATTACAGGAAGAATATGCTTGATGGTGGTAGTTGGAACATCTGAGATATAGACGGTATAATGGATTAAAACAATCTTGGACAATTGGGTGAAATGTAATAACATGTTTCTCCACAACTGTTATCACGTTCTATAACGTCGAGGTGTAAAACTGTTGAATATAGAAAGAAAATTCTCACAATTTCAAGATTAGGGTACAGCTGAGAACGTCTAGGGTATGGAAGTTATAATGGATTGGACCAGTCTTCAACTATAGTAGAATAAAAAGTAACAACAGATATATCCCTTGGCAAATATCATAGAAACGATTCTTATATCCTGGTGGAAAGCATTTATGCGAGTTCGGTTCACAATATAGTTCATTGGTTTGTTATGTAGATTTATGTAATATAAAATGGGAGGAGATATCGTGGGCCGAGTCGGTCCAATTATAGCCAGGACGTCCAGGGAGATGTTTTTAAAGGCGGCGTAAACAAGCCATCCATTGGGAAGGCGACTGCTCAGACATTTCTTTTCCCTTTCCGATCCCGTTTCAATTGTCGAGCGAAAAAAGGGAGCCGGCGGGGGATATTGTTTACATCATTAGGCGTCCCGGCCCGCGGGGAGCTAGTTACTGGTTTCTTGAAGTTTTCATGAGCCGTTATTGGGACCGGCGCGGCTGAGGAGGCCCTTCATAAAAGGCGGCCCGTTTTTATTGTCGATCCCCCCCTCCCGCTTACAAACCCCGGACAGTTCTCGGATTATTACATAATAAATGTTTATTTTTAATTTATCGGCAGGATAATAACGCGGAAAGTTGAAATAGTATGTTCAGATACAAAGTATACAAGTTGAACAATCGTATTTTACGCCCTTGTGAGATGGTCTCTATTATCCTGTCTTTTGTTCCTGTACTTCCGTTCTAGGAGTATACATAATATCAGATACTTTGTTGTATATTTTTCTACTATTCAGCTTTAATGGTTAAATTTTTGTACCTTGATAAACAGAAAAAGCAACTTTAAACTCGACTCCTTGTACATAAGGAAGTTTGTCAACATTATCTTGCCCATAAAAAAAGTAGTGATTCACTTAGAGGTTTAGATGACGAAAGAAGACAATATTGACATGCACGGTACAGTACTAAATACTCTCCCAAATACCATGTTCCGTGTTAAATTAGAAAATGGACACGTAGTTACTACGCATATTTCTGGGAAAATACGAAAAAATTATATTCGTATTCTACAGTATTACAGTACTAAATAACCAATTTTAATACAAATAGTGATACGATCATTGAGTTACGCTTTGGTTAAAAATGAATGCTCAACACCCTTCATTTTTCACCTAATTCCCTTAACTTTACAATCATCTCTCTGATAAATTTAAAATAGCTTTCAAATACTATAAAACAATTCACACACTTTTTTCCAAAATTAAAGATCCCTCACTAGTAACAAATAAATCTGACGTAATTTGCAAAATCAATTGTTTAAATTGTCCGGCAACTTACATCGGCATTAAATCCCAATATCTGGAGAAGAGAGTGAAGCAACATATCTTTGATTGCAAAAACCCCAAACAAAGTCCTATAGTACTGACTACTACCCACCATTTTGAACACCAACCCAATTTCGACTTCAATAATCCAAAAATATTACACATAGAACAAAACAAACATAAATGTAACTTTTTAGAAATGGTTTACATTTCACAACATTTTTTTTTAAAGAAATGGTTTATATCACCCTAGTGAAGTCAATATGGACTTATGGACTGGAAGTGTGGGGTTCAGCCAAACATTCCAATATCCTACGCATCCAAAGAGCCCAATCCACCATCCTCAGAAAAATCCTTAATGCTCCCTTTTATGTATCCAACGACACTACCCATAAAGACCTAAATATTCCTTTCTCCAAGATGTAATCCACTCCCGTTACCAAAATTTTTTCACAAACCTCCCAACCACTATAAATCCTCAAATTCAAATCCTGTCATCCCGACGAATTCCTTCCAACCCTCTTCGCCGACGAAAAAGTCGATGGCCACGGGATCTTCTATCCAGAGTCAATTGAATAAAGAATTGTTAGGAGTACTACCAGTGGGTATTTTCTCCACTCATGTTTTCTTAATTACTTATTCCTACATTATTACTAGATACCAAAATGCAGGTAGTTGTAATATACAATAAAAAGAAAAAAGAAGAAAGAAAAAAAAGGTTTACATCAACAGGGATAAACACAGCATCAATTACAGAACAGACACATGTAAACTCAGTCGCAGCTACGCGAAAATCATTAATTAAATTCAATATCGATAACATACATATAATATAACATGTAAAACAATCATCATTCCACACATCAAACATAGAAATGATGAATGATGGAGTGAGTGCGGAGTTCAATCCTATTTCAAAAAATATAGTTCCTACTCACAGAAAGTTTTCTTTCTTTAATTATTTCAGCACATTTATATTTTATATTTGTATTTATGTTACAACAATCTATCGATGAACCAAGGGATAGTAGTTTTTCTGTATCCAATTCTGTTTTAGGAACAAATTTTAAGCCTGTGTTTAATAAATTTTTCTTCTTTATTTAGTACTATGTGTGTTAAGTTTATAACTCTTGGGTAAAATTTAACTGGAGGTTTTGGGTCTTTATGAGTATTTTTATTTTTAAGTGTACCGTACTTTAAGTTTTTAATTTTTTTATCTAATATACTTTGTTTTCATCAATGATAAATTTAACGTTTGAACGTGTATCATAATCGAATTCGTCCCATTCTACTGGAGACAATAATGCGTCAAGCCTAATGTGTACAACATAATGATAAAAACGTTTTGTATCTCTTTGCCTGTACAATTTATGTTTATGTAATTCACAATTTAAAATGGTTTTTTGACATTTACGTTGTAAGAGAGTTGAACAGTTCTTAATATTTAATTGAGCAAAAACGAATTTTGAGGTTAGATTTAATTTCAAACATTGGGAATTGAACCAGATTGATTTGTTGACTTTTGAACATGAACGTCTTAATTTATAATAAAGATTTAAAAGTACTTGTTTACTAACAGATTTTAAGTAAGTGGAGGTATTAGTATTGATTGTGTTACAATCCATTATTGCTTTGACTAGCAAATTGATAGAAATGATGAGTGATGGAGTTAGTGCGGTGTTCAATTCTATTTTAAAAAAAATAGTTCCGACTCACAATAAGCTTAAACTTACTGTGAGTAGGAACTATCTTTTTTAAAATGCACATCAAACATTTCTACCAAGTCTAAATCTTCAACAATTTGGCTTTACTTACCCTAATTATCCCCGTCTATATAATCCTGAAAGGTTATCAGGCTTCTCAAAATCAAAACACGTAATAAACCGTAACATACCTTTGCTTTGTGACTGATACTTAGCAGAGTTGTACCAATATATAAGTTATGTAAAATATCTAAGGTACGATACTAAAACTCAAGAACCATTCAATCATCTATTCGTAAATTGTTCGACAGTTTTGTACTCGATGTGATAACTTCGTCGTTTAGAGACATAATAATATCCGGGCAACGTGGTTTCTCGAAAAGGGGATCAACACCCACCTACCTTCTCACTTTTCACAACTCTATTCTAGACAACTTCTGAATAAAAAAAATTTCATCAATTTACAATATCTAAACTTTGCATTTGAAGTGTAGCTACTTTGTTGATTGAACAAAGGGGAAATGGGAAATAATTTGTAGTTATTTGCCAGACAGATGACAGTTGTAAAAAGAGTATTTTCGTCGTCCGATTGAGAAAAGGTCATGCCGGGTGGACACACGGTCACTTACTTTCAGATTTGTCCTTCACTTAATTGAAAGGTGCGATTCCTTGGCTCCCTATAGAGGGCGCAAGGCAATGTTATCGGGTTTGAGAATTGTGCTTGAACACTCTCCTGTCCATAACTTTGTCATTTTTTTACCAATTTAAAATCCGATTACACCATTATTTTCAAGTTCAAAAGTCCTTTAAAATGACGTGTCAGGATGTATCGGGTTGTAATTGAAATTTTGAAGTTGAACTTGGCCTGAGATACCCTGTATAATTTTTTTCCAAAAAAGAACATTTGAAACTAAACACGTATTATTATTTTTTTAGAGAGTCATTGGTTCGAGAAAAATGCCGGTACATCTAAAAAGGACTCTATATTGTACTGATTGTTTGTGTACCTAGCGTGTTGATAGTAAATGTAGTTACTAGCGTGAATAGTGTGAGAGGTCCATGGCGGCATATTTAAGAAAGTGAGTAAAGTGTGGTGATTAGTGACTGTTAATCGATATTTATTTAGAAATCGTGAGATGCGGTCTGGTGTGATGTAGGTTTCAGAAAAACATTTTCTTTATCGTGCCAATATTTCGATCTTTATTGAGATCATCTTCAGGGCTCAAAGTGTTTGTCTTCTGTGTAATTGTGCCATGCTTGCGTGTCGTGTCGAGAACACAGAAGACAAACACTTTGAGCCCTGAAGATGATCTCAATAATGATCGAAACGTTGGCACGATAAAGAAAATGTTTGTAAGTAAACAATGTAATATAAATAAATAACATAAATAAAAATGAATGTGTTTAAGAGTGTGTGTGAATGTTAATGGATTTAGGAACTCAATGTTGAGTGCTGAAATGAACTAGGTGTTGATAGCACTTGGAGTGTAACTTCGGAGGCTGGGGGATATGAAAGCGGTCTGTCCCCGAACTGCTTACACTCTAAATTGATGATTCTCGAGGCCTACCAGTATGCCTAGGGCTATGGATAAGAGAGGTAGCTAAGCCTTCTGTACCTCGATCTGATATAATGTTATAATAAACCTATTGTTATCCTCTATTTTCTTATAACTCACTGGCCAACTTAATGTTGCTAATCAACCTCCATAGCTTTGTCAGAGGCCCCTTACTGTAGGACTTGCTTTTGTTCTTCTAGTTGGATGAATTTGCATCTACAAAAACCTTCACACAAACATAGACCGTATTCTACGGCCTCCTCCTCTTCCTGGTAGTATTTGCAGTGTCTTCAGTCTGTACTCTTATGCCTGCCGGTAATTCATTGTATGTAAAGTACAAAATCAGTACAAAAGCTGGAATTACTGCTGGACTGCGAAAAGTGATGGGCTCAACACTCCACATATATAAATCAGTAATCAGAATCATTGTCATCTCAAACACTTCGTTATTTTTGGTGCACCTCAGGGTTCCCACATTAGTCTATTTCTATTTATTTTGTTTATAAATGACTTTTACTATTCGTTAACAGTCGTTTTTATATATGCCGATCTAAACTCTATATGACTTTCATCCCTTAATTAATATTTAATAAGTTGTACATTTGATAAGCTCTTCATTAGAGAAATAAATGATCTTCTTTTTGTAGTGTTAAGATCACCTATAACAGCAACATTAATTTCTGGATATATAGAAACAAATTAAAGACTGTGGGAAGAATTATTACGAAATTAATCACGGCATTCACGGATTATCTTATTAATTGGATTGTAAATGGTAAAATATTCCTTTTATTTTAAATGTTGCATGTTCATCGTTTCTCATATAATTAACATTTTGATGAGATATAACATGATTAAGTTTTTCATATAATGAACATTCAATAAATTAATGACGATAATTAACTAGTTTGTTTAAAAAAAATTTTTTTTTTAATAATGAAAAGTTAAGCAGGGAGCAAAGTCAGTATTTATTGCTTAAGCCCATTTCTGCTCTCTCGTGATATTTGCTGGAACAATGTTTTTTTTTTTTTTTACTAACCCTTGAAAACAACTTAATCAGGAGGTTTTTCATTAGAAGAGAACCATTCAATAATCCTATTACAACAGCAATATACACTCCGTTTCTCATTAGAGCCGATTAAATAAAGGGTCATTTTATTTTGTACCTCATAACAAAATGGGTCCGAGCTCTCTTTTCATTTTTATTATATTTTTAAAACCTGTTTTTACACTTGGTAAATTACTCTGTTTCCTAGCAGACGAAAATTCCCTCTCAAACGAAACACTTATTAGATTTTAATAATTGACATTTTATTGGAATGACACAAAAAACAAATATCCAATTTAGAAGGGAGAGGGTTTAAATTATTTTTTAATTATAATTAATTTTCTGAAATAAGAATGAGATAACAAATTTGCGTGTTGTGTAAGTTTCTAAAAAAAATATAAAAAAATAATTGGACCAAAATTTATTATTAAACTTGAGTGTATTTCAAAAAATAAAAACTACCAATCACGTGTTTTTTACATAGGGTTATGTTTATTAATAAATCAAAAATAAAACTGAAAAATAGCAACGTGAAATATTACATTTCCTAACTAGAACAACATGCAATTTTTACTTTATAGTATAGATGGTTGAATGTACTTATTTACATTAGTTTATATTCAAGGTATGTACATAGACGCGGTTAAAACGCACACATTTTGAACGTTGACTATGTTGTTAACATAATAATTTATTGCTTATTTATGATAAACAAGATTTACTTTTGTTGTTGTATCACTAGTAAGGGTATAAAGGGGCAACTATAAATCGACGTTTGAAATGTACATTTTTGATTAAATTACTATTATATACATAGTACATATATTTTGTGATGGAAAGTGAGAAAAATGGAAATGGCTTTTATTTGTGTGTGTGCGCGCATAAGAAGAGAGAGAGAGAGAGAGAGAGAGAGAGAGAGAGAGAGAGAGAGAGAGAGAGAGAGAGAGAAAGAGAGTGGGTGAAATAAGAAAATAGGCTGTCCGTTGGATAAACGATGAACAGACATATCAGAAAAGTATATCTGATACACACTGTACTTCCGGAGGTAAGGGATTAGAAAAAAGGGTAAATTCCACATCAGAGATAATATAGTTACCAGTGAGAATAGATAGATATTAATGTGTCGATTATTGATAGACAGATATCTAAGTAGGTAGGTAGTTAGGCCGTTAAGCATAGGTAGTGTGGGAATGCGTAATATAACTTTGTCTTCTGGGAAAAAGAAACCAGGTGGTACGGAACAATTTGACTGGAGGAAACGAAAAGTCCCACAAAAACAGGACAAACCGTCAGATCCTTCGGACCGGAACGGCAAGTACGGAACTTTATATGGCTTTAGAAAATTAATGTGCAGGTCTCTATACGGGCTCATGCCCATTAAATTACCACATAAAAATCAATTGAATAAATGAGACACTCCTAAAATCTGCCATGAGTAGTAGATGCATCAGAAAATGTGATGACTCCAAAGTATTAGCTCGGAAACGGCACAACCACTGCAGAACGCTAACAGTCTACTTAGAGAAATCAGCGAAAAAGAACTCCAGTTGACAACGTTCAATACATTACAAATAATGCAGTTTCTGAGCTATGGAATAAAAAAAGAGTTACCAGTGACAAAGAGAAAAAAAGCAAACGAGGTTAGCAGGTAAGAAGTGTATGTAGTTTGATAGGTTCATAGGTAGATAGTTATTAGATAACGTAGGGTGTGACATTAAAATAAGTGATATCAGCATATGTAAGTAAGTTAACCGGCATTCTGCATTTTATGGGTTCCCATGGGATTATGATAAGGTTGGTAGGTATGAATTTTTATAACTATTTAGGTAGGTATGTATGTTGATAGGCACATGGATAAGTACGTAAGTAGATAGATATTTTGGTAAGTATAAGCGGTCTGTCCCCGAACTGCTTACACTCTAAATTGATGATTCTCGAGGCCTACCAGTATGCCTAGGGCTATGGATAAGAGAGGTAGCTAAGCCTTCTGTACNTATATATATAGGTATGTATGTCGATAAGTATATCGGTAGATATGTTGGTTGACAGATAGGTAAATATAGACCTTCGGCATCGTAGGTTCGAATCCCGCTGGGGACACTAACTTTTTCATTTCAACCAATACCTTACGTAAAAAGATTAATTAATTGATATAGTTAGGAATGTTAACAGGGACTCGGCAATTTATGGGTACCCACGGGGTTCTTATACGGTAGGTAGGTGTGTACAGTAAGTTTTTGTCCTTTCTGTTCTGTGTTCAGTTTGTCCTGTGTTTCTTCGTAATTGTGATGTGTTAAATGTGTGGCGTAATTTGATTATTGTTTTAAGGTTGGCAGGCACGCTGGTTGTTATGTTGGTAGGTTCGTAATGAGGTAGGTAGGTAGTTACATAGATAAATAATTCGGCAATTAGATAGATTTCATTTAGTTTAGTCTATTGTACCTTGTTAATGGCAATAAAAATTGTATCTGATTTATTAGTTGTATACTAATAACATCATTTGTGTAGGTTCGAAGGTATGTTAGTAATGAGTTGGCAGATTTTACCAACATAGTGGAAATGTACATAAATTTTGAAACGGTCGTGCGGTAATGCCACTGTTTAGTAGGGGTCTGCATTGTATCTACATCGGTGTTCTTAACTTTAAGTGGGCAGTTGCCGGCCGAAGGCACGTCCACTTGAATATTCACAGGCAAACTGCCACTCGATGCCCGTAAAAATATCCTCACTTAAAACACTCCGGCTTTTCCAACAGTAATTTCTTCCGTCTCATGAATAAAACGGAGTGTCGACGTTAAAACGGGCTTTTTTTTTGTTCTTTTTTCTCGGTCGCTTTTCATTTTTCGAGGGGAAACCCTTGAACGTCCACTTAATGCGTAACCGTCTCTCGTAATGAGGTGTCGATCAAAAATAAAATTACGCCGATTTTCAATTAAACAATGGGGAGAAAATTAAAAAAAAATCTGCAATAATATAATATTTAAATGTTGGATGCTCGAAAAAAGAATGAGAATGAATGCATTAGAGATAATATCTAAGGTAAAAGTTCACTGCCATTGCAATGTTATCATACCAAATTGTCAAAGAAACTATTACATTATACAAGTTATTAAACAATAGCAAAACGGGTCTGAGAGCTGTCAAACAAAAATAGTCAATCAAAAGTGATAAAAGATTATCAAACTACAGGCTTATTTCCTGTGTACACCTCAACAAGAAAGCCCGTCACTTTATTATTTACCAATACCTGTGTATCTCTCAAGAATGGTACATAGTAATAAAGATGGCATATATTCTACTTAGGAGCACAGGTTCATCAACGAACAGAACGCAACGTGGAACCCCAAAATATTATTATTTACTAATGCAAGCTTCGCTGTATATTGGTTTACAAAAAATAAAGTTGTAATAAAACTAATTAGTATGTAGACACCTATCTAGACGCACAGACCCATCAGTGATAATGGTGAAATACAGAAACACATCTAAAAGACCAAAACCGACGTGATTGGAGAGAACCAAACTACTCATAATACTTAACTGCTACTATTTTCTATTGTTTATTAGGTATATTAACAGGTTGGCGAAAGGTGTCCGACAGAACAATTCAACATGTATAGAACATAGTGATCTGTAACAACCAAATACCAACTAACGTTGAGTTTGATAAGAACGTCAAACTAGCAACTGCTTCATTTTCTTCCATGACAAATTCATCTCTATAGTTGGCTAAATGCTAAAAATAAAAATAAAACATACGTAAATTGGTGTCTCACCACGTTCTGTGTATTAAGCAATCTATGGTGATAGTAGAATGCCATAACCTGCTATTATTACTAAATTACTTGCTTTTACAAAACCCACTAGTAAGAGGGCAGACTTCCTTAAGTTGTGTTGAACTCTTCTAAGTATTAAATTACTAGTTTTCGAGTTTTCGTGGTCCGCTTGACCAATTAATATTTTTCAATTAATTAAGGTTTTTAGTTGAGATAAAAAAGTCAGTGTCACGGGAGGGATTCGACCCCACGACGTTCGGGCAAATACGCCGCTAAGGCTTCTAAGTATTAAAATCAACACGTAGATTGGTGTCTAGCCTCACCCTGTTTATATCTCTACCAAGTACAGATGGAGAGGAAACGTGCCTGAAAGTACAAAGTAAAATTATTTGTGGCGAAAATCAAGTAACCTATAATATTGTTAAAAACTTGCTTTATTTGCAGGCAGACTTTCCTTGTTACCTAGTATTCGACAGACCAAATGGCGAAGATCTCGTTTTTAAATATTTCCTACAATTAAGAAATAATCGTGCTTTTTCCTCTCATCCTAACTGCTTAAAACCAGGCCAAAACCGGCCTGCCTGACTGAACTAGAATCTATGGATACGAAAACGCAATTTAAAAAAAAATTCAAATAATCTATAAAACTAAACAAATCTTGCTACATATGAACTTCTTTATTACCTAAAAGTCGATGGGATCACGAATGAAAATTATGAGGGTTAAAATTAGGCAAAAATTGTCGCGCAATGAGAACATGCGGAGAGTTTTTGTAAGAATTAATTAGGCATATAGATTGGTCGATGTCGGGCCTCTTTCACATTCATGGCTATAATATATTGTCTAGAGTAATATAGTCTATAGTATCTTGATATGGAACTCTATAATAGAGAATCTTTGTTTGAATAAAACTTCTTTTAGTTTTAGCACTGTTTGTGTTGAACTGCCGTGAACAGTGCTGGAACTAAAAAAAGTTTTATTCAAACACAGAATTCTATAACTTTCGCTATTTATACTTGCTACCCTTTGCTCTTATGTCCAAGTGGGCGTCAACATAATAGTAATCATATTAACAATAATTATCATAATAAGCAATAAACATTTGTTTTATATGACTTCCCTTAAAATGTAGTAGTCAACACATAAAGGCTGAAATTGACAGACAATTAAAAAGTAATAGTTCCTTATTTTTCCCTGAACAAAATAGCTTATAACTATGATAAAACAGTGCTGAAATGTGAAATAGTAAAATACGTCTGGGACACCAAACCATCAATTATATGCAAACCAAGATGGCCGTAGACGACCATACTACTTGGTTCAACATCTGCAGACCCCAACAAAAATGTATTTATTTAAAGGCTTATTAATTATCAGTGTACCAATTGTCAGAGTCACGCATGAAAGGCTGGGTGATGGTTCCCCCCTTGTTTCAATAGGTCTTGTCACGGCGCTCAACACTATAAGGTTAAGGTCCAGGTTTCGAATCCAGCGGTTCTGCATTCCAACCCTACATACTTACAAATGGACATTTTTTTAATGACCGGCAACCAGAGTGTTCATATAATCTCGCAGTTGAAATACCCTCGGGAACCATTATAGAATTGGTTTCAAGTATAGGGTGTTTGGTGGTATGCCTTCGGTCGTGTTTAGGTCGGGGTGCTTGGGAGGTCAACTGGGTCAGTTGCAGGGACGTGGTCTTTACCAAAACGAAACATACGCGATGAAAATTGTAATTATTAAAGACACAAGTAACCTAACCTTTTGATATGTACATATAACCGAAGTAAACACATAATTTAATTTTAAAATATTATCGAGCGAACTAACAAATTTTAAATCAAATATACGGTACCAAGGTAAAATAATAACTACAAATTTATCAGTAATCGCTCTCTCTCAAAAGGTTTAATATTCGAGACGGTTATTTCACTGGCTGTTCAATCTCTAGTGTTTTTTGTTTAAGAATAATACACACAGAACGGGACTTAAGAGATCACCGTGGGCGACATAATTAAATATTAAAATCGGTTTTTGATCAAATCGTCTTCATATTTAATGTATAAGGAGTTTTTCTATTAACAAAATGTGTTTAAGATGCTCTAAAAACTCTAAACAAAAGGTGTTAATTGCAATTCATAAATTCTTAGTATTGTTGCATTTTATGGCATACAAAACTCAATCAGCAAGTTAGAAACAGGATTTTGATTTAAAAAATAATACATTATACAGGGTGAATTGCTACTCGTGCTACAAACTTCTCCAGTAGATTCTTCACCCTAAAATGAACAAAAAAGTTCATATTGTCCATGGTCCGATTCTCAACCATTTCAGAGTAATTTCGCTTTTTATCGATTTTGAAAGATATCACGTCCTGGCGTCGGAAAATCGTGATATCTTTTAATCTAAACATTTCTCTGAAAATCTAATAGCACCGTTGAAATTCCCGTTAATTTTTCAATAAGAAGATGACGGTGGCAAAATGTTTGGGCTAATTTTTTGTGTTTTATTTCAGCCAGAACTACAAAAAGAGTGGAAAATTGTGTAAATCGGAAAGTGTATAAAGTAATCCAGAGTTTCTAATTTTAGTCTCAGAAGGCAGCAAATTTGAGGAAAACTACCTGATTTAATAACGCTTCCAACGCACTCGTCATTTTCTTATTTAGTGGTTGTGAGACCAAGATGTTGATGACAAAAAGAGAAAAAATGGTGGTTCAAGGATTGCTAATGTTTGAGAGTGACTTGCTACTCGTGCTACAAACTTCACCAGTAGATTCTTGACCCTAAAATGAACAAAAAAGTTCATATTGACCATGGTCCGATTCTCAACCATTTCAGAGTAATTTCGCTTTTTATCGATTTTGAAAGATATCACGTCCTGGCGTCGGAAAATCGTGATATCTTTTAATCTAAACATTTCTCTTAAAATCTATAAGCACCGTTGAAATCCCCGTTAATTTTTCAATAAGAAGATGAAGGTGGCAAAACGTTTGGGTCTTTCTTCCTTGACCTTCTAGCTGTTTGTAAACTTCTTAAGCATTACATACTAAATGGGCATTAAATTAAATTAAAAAATTTCAATGGAATTATGATTTTGATTCTCTCTAAAAATTAACGGGGATTTCAACGGTGCTTATAGATTTTAAGAGAAATGTTTAGATTAAAAGATATCACGATTTTCCGACGCCAGGACGTGATATCTTTCAAAATCGATAAAAAGCGAAATTACTCTGAAATGGTTGAGAATCGGACCATGGACAATATGAACTTTTTTGTTCATTTTAGGGTGAAGAATCTACTGGAGAAGTTTGTAGCACGAGTAGCAATTCACCCTGTATATAAAAATATAATATACATCGTTGTAATATATCTAATTAGAAATTTACTTTCCAGTTTCGTCTTTTCTTTAGGTTTCCTTGTGGGACAAAATAGATCAGAGGTTATGCCCATTCATCCAAATGAGTGACGACCATTTAACCAGGAGATAAATCCTAACCATCGCGATTTTTCACGTTTGATCGGTTTAATAAAGCCATTCGCCTCTTACACTTGAAGGTAGTGAATTCCAATATCGTTCGTTTTACTCCTGCTTTTAATTATTACTTTGCCAAGTTCAAAGAATGAGATATTGCATATCGAGAACAATAAAGTTGATGTCGGACCTTTTTAGAAGGTTCTTCTGTAACATTCCCAGGACATCTTTTATAACCAGGAATTCGTACAATTGCCCATAACGCTTTCAGATTTTATTGCAATAATCTACTATATTAGAGCACCTTCTACTGATTTCTTGTTGAAAAGAACTTTTAAGAATATTTTGTTTCAATATTACGTTTATTTGTTATTTAAACTACAAAGGTTGTATTAAGTAAATAGGTTATATTTATGCTGATTATGACGTTTGAGTTATTTGTAAGAGAAGTTGTCCTGTGACAACACTTCATACTGATCCTTACCATTATTCATTCCGGGCCAATTTTGCTTCTATCGCCTTGGAGGATTTTCTGGTACGGTGATACATGATAGCAGTCATCCTAGTAGAATATGTTCAGTGATGAAATGTTTTATTGCGGTTTTTGATGAGGTCATTTACAAACGGTATGTATAGGTCATCTTGAAGAAAATGGTTTGAAACATAGGATATCTAGTGACGTGCGATACCAATCGATATCAGTAGAGTATCGACCATTTTCTTTCGACACCGAGTACTTTTGGTATCGCAAGTCATTCGATACAAGTAGTAAGTACAAGTAGTAAGAAGTAACGAGTGTAGCGGGGCACTCTCAACACGACACGCAAGCATGGCACAATTACACAGAAGACAAACACTTTGAGCCCTGAAGATGATCTCAATAAAGATCGAAACGTTGGAACGATAAAGAAAATGTTTTTCTGAAACCTACATCACACCAGATCGCATCTCACGATTTCTGAATAAATATTAATAATGTTATCTAACATAGGGTCGATGAGGTACTTTTATAAATATTCCGCCATCGATCCTAAATACAACCGTAGGGGCGATGGTGATAATATATTTTACCAGCAGCCCCTTACTGCCCGCACTAATAATTACATGGACTCAAACCAAACAAATAAAACAGATGTAAATATATAGAATTCAAAAAACACGTCACACAAACTTAAGTAAAATTTCTATGTAAATTAAAATTTGGTTTTTAAACCATAATTTTAGTCATCAGTCAAGTTGTCTTTTTAAAAACATATAATGGTGGTTTGTTTCTTATTTTTCAGTCTTGTCAGTCTTCAGTCCAAGACAATCCTTTATCCAGGAAAAGATCAAGATAACGGACAAGGCCAGTAGTAAGCATTGATGTTCCAATTATTCTCACTGGGGGACAGATTCTTATACGCAGGGTAAAATGTATCTCTACGCTTTCCGTTATGTTTATTTCATTCCTAATTTAAATAGAATAATCGCAGTTTGATCAGCAAATGTATGTGTCGAAATGTTAACTTGTGTAGAAATATCTACATCTGTATACTGAAGAAAGAAACGAACCAAGTCTGCTTCCATGAGAAACACCCGCACTAAATTCAGTTCCGATGATCTTAGTATGAAATACAACGCCTTCTATAGTTTAAAAAGCAAGCCCGAGTGCCAGACTCGATGGAAATCTCGTTTTAAAACAAGAAAGGCACTCCTAAAAAAGGCTGTTTTTGTTCAAGAAAAGCTGCTATATTTTTGTCACGATGCTGTTGTTGAGTTGTCCATTGAAATGAAGCAGGCGTATTTTTTAAAGTACTTTGCGTATTTTTAAAGAATGGAAATTCCTGACAAACGTTGCTTAGTCTAAGCACCGTAACTCAGTGTAAAGAAGAAAAAATCAGCTAAGTCAGAAATATTCAAAACAAATACTTCAGTCAGACGATGCAAACTTTCTATGATTTTGAATGTTGACGAACGGAATGCTATTAGTTTATCAAGGTAAAAATTTCCAAGCATTTGCTTCATATGAAATTTTGTTATTTTATTTGACAAATGTATCGTTTTTATTAATTAGAGCCGCGGAGCAAGGAACGTTAAGAGTGAATGCGACATTTATTTTCCTAGATCAGAGATGTAAACAATGAGAAAAAATCGGCCACTCTTGGTAGTCCCAAGAAAACATATTTATATTAATTTTGGGAAGGTTCTTTTAGACATCGAAGAGATTTGAACTTTTTGATCAGGTTTCGCCTTTGGAGAATGAGAAAATAAGCACATTCCTTAGAAACTTATTTCTCTAATTATAAATCTCAATCGTTGTAACGTTTGGTAGAGTGTACGCGAAATAAAAAAAATAAAAAATAAATGCAACTTACTCTGCTTAACAAAAATTTAAATTAAATTGATCTGTTATTATTATGAATATTACTCCTTACTTCCTTGAACGTAAACAAATCGGAATAACCTTTAAAATCCGATGTTCCCAAACTGAATTAGACTTAAACATTTTATTAGCTAGTCGAACATCAAATTGAACGGAAAATATTTTAACGAGATGACGCAATATGTCACGTCGTGGCACTTTGCATTTCGGGCAGTATAAAAAATACTGACGTCGTTCAAATATTAATTATTCTCACAATAAATAAAACTAAATCGTTAACCGGAGCACGATTAATATGTAGTAAATATTAAATTAAAAAGAAAGAGGAGAATTATAAAGGCGAAAAAAAAGAGGTTAAAGGTTACTTACCGTTCGGCGATTCCACACAGAAATTCCTCTATGTTTTGGGTTCCAGGGCGGCACTCGCGTATTTGTCGGCATAAAAGAGGGTGAACCGAGTAAACAGGAAAATGCGAAAAGTGGAAAATAGAAAGAAAAGCAGGAAAATTACAATCGCGGCGCATGGCGAAAACGGTTTCACCAGCCGGGGCGGTCATGCAGGTTTACCAACTTAAGAACAACAGGTGAACGGGCGAGCGGGTGAATCTTTTTTCTTCGGGAAGGGGCCCCCGAAATTAATAAAGCGTTGAATAGATAATCTGGAGGTTTTTTAAAGAACAACCTCTACTTCACCAAGTTTTCGGAAATTTTATTGCTATCAACAGACGTCTAATAGTAACAAACATACTCGGTTTGAACTAAAATAAATTTTTACTTACAGTTACCAAATTTGAGTGTAACATTTTTCTAAACACACTATGTCATTATAATAAGAGAACAATAAATACATAATTAACTACAAACATCAAATTCGAGAATTTAAAGCTTTTTTTAAACCTCTTAAAATAGTAAGTAAAAATATCAATGCCACAACTTTAAACAAAAAATTATTCTTTTCATCTAAGGTTTTTCGTTGAGATGAAAACGTAGTGCAGCAAGCTGGATTCGAACCTACAAACTTCGGCTAAATACATCGCTGTTTAACCACTTGAGATATAGTGACTTCGATCCCAACGGACACCAACTTATTATCTCAACCAACACGAATTTTCCCTCTTTTTGCCATTTTTCAAGAATCCCTCTTTTTCGTGTAAACAGGTTCGATTCTCCGCGACTTATGAAGAGGCCACGAGGATCTATTAGTGAAGTAATTACTTCTTTTATTTGCTAAATTTATACCTATTTATTTGGTGGTCATAATTAACCAGATTAATTATTCCAATTAATTATTCTTTTCATCTAAGGTTTTCTAATTCCGCTGATGGCCCTAATATTTCATCTCAACAAAAAACCTTAGATGAAAACAATTTAATTGGAATAATTAATCTGGTTCATAACCACTAAACAAATATGGATTAAAGAAAAAAAATAGAGCATATATGTGTATTTACTAAAGGCTATCTATGGTTATCGATCCATCGCAGTGTAAATGAAATTTAGTCTAGAAGAATGTCAGCAGATTTTTCATTTTATTATTTCAAGTAACACTAATACATTTTAACCAATATAAATTTGTTAATTAAGTTTAAAATAGACTTAAAATCAAACCTGCAAACGTTGCTGGTATTTAATTAATTTATACCTCCATCACATTCGATCCTTGTAATTATGAAGCATTCCCAACGCACCGTATAGTACGAGGGATATTCTACCATTGGAGAAAGTTGAAAAAAATTTCGTAGTAGGGGAATTTAATTAATTTCCTATACCACCGCTCCGTGAGATGGAGGTTAAAAACGCCAGTACACAATGAAATGGAAGACAGATAAAAATTAATATCGGGTTTAATGATATGGAATTTGAATTGAATACAAACAATTGTTTTAATTGCAAAACAACATTTAACATTGCGAGATTTACGAATTAGAAATTCTTGAGAAAAATTTTGATATATGTTTTATAGGTCGTTGAGTAGGTAACATTTAGTTTAATGATTTGTTCTTTAATGGATTATGTAAATCTGTGTAAATATTAAATTATAAAGAAAGGAAATGATTATAAGCGATGAAAGAAAAAAGGCTAAAGAATCAACAAAAATAAAGTTACTCACCATTCGCGATTTGACACCGAGATTCGTCTTTGTTTCGGGTTCCAGGGCGGGACTCGCCTAATTGCCGGCATAGTAGAGGGTAAAGCGGGTAAACAGGAAAAGAGGAAAACAGCCATGTCGTTCTACCAACTGAACAACAGGTGAACAGAGGTCGCGCGGGTAAAACCTTTTTCTTCTTGAAGGGGCCCCCGAAATTAAGCGCGACCACCGAACAACCACGTAAGTTAAAGTTCAATTCCTTAAAAAATTAAACTGCAAAAAATTCGCCAAAAATGAATAGCGATATTTGTATTTTTCTTATTCTATTAATTATAATTATAAGGTTTTCAAACATTTAATTTAATTTTTAAAATATTGTTTTTTCTTGAACTGTGGAAAATCGTAAAAATTTATGTTCAAACTGGTTTTGTACTTGTAGTTCCCACAGATCAAATTCAAACTACTTTAGATACATTTAATAGCTTTCACCCACGCTTACAATTTACACATGAAATCGAAAACAATAAAACAATACCATTTTTAGATACACTCGTAATAAGACAACCAGATGGCACATTAATCACAGATTGGTATCAAACACCAAGAAACACAGATCGTTACCTCAACTTTACATCTCACCATCCTCTACATACAATAATAAACACGGCCTAAGGGTTACTTCAAAGAATGATTACCCTAAGCCATGAATCATTTCGCCACAAGAACATAGATATACAAACAGATACTCCATACAATCTCTACCCTAAACACATAATTAACAGAATAATCAACAACTACAACCCAACACTAACACCATCCACTATTACTAATAATATTACATTAAGTCTATCAAATACAAACAAACCATCATACATTTCTATGCCATTTATTCACGGCTTATTTCATAAATTAAACACATTTCTCTCGTCCGTTAACTTCAAAATAGCTTTCAAAAATTATAAAACAATTCGAACACTTTTTCCAAAATTAAAGATCCCACACCAATAACAAATAAATCTGACGTAATCTACAAGATCAATTGTTTAAACTGTCCGGCAACTTGCATAGGTCTTACATCCCAATATCTGGACAAGAGAGTAAAGCAACACATCTATGATTGCAAAAAACCCAAGCAAAATCCTACAGCACTATTTTGAACACCAACACAATTTCGACTTCAACAATCCAAAAATATTACGCACAGAACAAAACAAACATAAACGTAACTTTTTAGAAATGGTTTACATCAACAGAGATAAACACAGCATCAATTACAGAATATACACATTAAACTCAGTCGCAGCTACGCCAATATCAGTAATCAAATTCAATATCGATAACATGCATATTATCACATCACACACACGTATAATATAACATATAGAACATTCATCACATTCCACACATCAAACATTTTAACATAATCTAATTTTTCACCAATTTACCTTTCCTTTTTTTATTTATCCTCCTCCCTAATTATAATCCTGGAAGCATAATCAGGCCGAACAAGTACCTACGTTTTTCCCATTGTCGGCTCCTTTCACCTCAAAGAAGTCGACTCCTCATATAAAAATGTCTTTCTATCCCAACTTCCTTCTTCACCACTTCTAAATCCAAAGTTCATAAACAGAATAGAGCTATATCTCACCGGCATTCTCAACACGACACACAAGAATGACACAATTGCGGAGAAAACAAACACTTTGAGTGAATACAAATAGTTTGATTGAATATAAAATCTAGCATCGTATACAATTTTTTCACATCCTACATTTGCACATTTTAAACAATAAACATTAAACCAATAAATCCCAGGCCCTGAAGGCGATCTCAATAAAGATCGAAACTTTGCCACGATAAAGAAAATATTTTTCTAAAACGAACGTCACACCAGACCGCATCTCACTATCTCCAAATAATCATTAACTAACGGTCACTAAACACCACACGTTTATATTTTACCTGACATGAAATGTAAAATTGTTAAACCTTTTTAACGTAATGTAAGCGCTAAATAAAATTGAAATGTATTTTAAGTGTGTTTGGGAAATTCTCTTTGTAAAAATGAGAATTTCTTTGGGCTTATCGGTTCGCACTTCTCACTAACTAGGGCCCTAGGTACCCATATAACGTCATTTCTGTGGCTCTCCATTCACCAATTGATTCATCTCTATTTTTCGTTTTGAGAACGTGATATCCTTTGATTGGGAAATATTAAGAGTTAATCCTCTAATCCTAATGTATTTTTTAAATTTAAATAATATTTGTAAATACCAGGCCCTGAAGATGATCTCAATAAAGATCGAAACGTTGGAACGATAAAGAAAATGTTTTCTGAAACCTACGTCACACCAGACCGCATCCCACGATTTCTGATTAATCATCGACTAACGGTCACTATTCACCACACATGTTAATAGGGACTTTTTAGTTGCATTTGTCATGCAGGGTAACCTCCTGAAGTATTGACATCTGTTTATGGGACACCTTGTACATGTTATGTATGTAACTCATATTCCATCATGCTGATTGTTGAACAATTAATCAATAAAAAAATTATTTAAACAAAAACGTCGTACTATCCACAGTAGGGGAAAGCTGTCGATCTCTTGGGCAGTGAGACGTAGTCACTAATAGAATGGTGACCATTAGGTGATCCTTCGCACCCTATGCCGGATTGTTTTTATTTACATTGTCAGGTTTTCGTTTTCTTTTCTTTTTGTACTATCAACAATTTTGATTTCCAATACTATACTGCCGCGTAGACGAAAATAAACAAAAAGTTTAAATGATGATACGATAATAGATTAATGGCACAAAACTTGGTTTTAAAAACTTGTGATATGGCACTCCGGACAGCACACGATTGTTTTTCATTAGCTTAGTATATTGCGTTCACGTCTACGGCTGCTTTAGATCGCTCTGGCTCTGCTTCATGAGCCGTAAAATTAAGCTGGCGGGTCAAAAGTGGCGAGATCCAACGGGGAAAAACGTCTTGTTATTGGATGTAACTCCATCCTGGCGTGCTTTGTGCAGGTCGTACATTCCTAGTCGCTGGCCGACCGAGTCGAACGGCAATGTTAACAGAGATTTATGCCTTTCCCCTGTTCAAATTCTTCGACGAAATTGCACCTCCGACAATTTCGGGCAACTGTTAACTTTCGTCAACCAGTAGGCTTCACTTTCAGCCGACGATTCTTAATAGAATTATCAGAGAATGTTATCAATTTAGTAGGTATTATAAATTATGAAATGCATAATTAGGATTCTCTTGACGCAAAATGTTACAAAAACAGAGTGAATAAATGTATTATCTATTTTATTTTGTCTGCTTTTCAGAATCAATTTTCAGTTTAAGAATATCGATCACTTATTCACTCACAAACCCTCCGGTTCAAGGTATGGACTTGAAAAAGTAACCAAATTCAGTTGTTTTCGACCTATTTTAAGGTCATCATTAGAGCAAAACAATTTTAAATATGTCTACAAATTGACATATTTAAGTTGTTTAGATATAAGTACAAAACTTTAATATTACAATCTGCTATTTTTAAGATTGTTTTGCCCTGATGATGGCGTAAAATAGGTTGAACGCTTCGCAATAACAACTCAATTTGGTTTCTTCTTCAAGACCATACCTTGATCTATAGAGTTCGTACCGAATCAACCCCAAGAACCAAAAGTGTTCTAAATGTGGTAGAAATTTTATTTACATTCTGCCTACATCAGTTTTCTTATAAAGGAAAAATATAGTAAATGAAATTGAAATAATTTATTTTTTTATTTTTTTACAGACTGTATAGAGAAGGAATCGCAGCAAGCAAAATTTACTAAATGCACGCGAAAAAATGTATTATATTGAAATATATTTACATTCTGTCATGCCAAAAAGGAAACACAGTAATCACAAGTTAGGGAATGTGCATGAAAAAAATTATTATTGTATATTAAATTTATTCTATTTTATTTCGTGGTCCGATTGGCCAAATAACTTCTTTCAATTAATTAATCTTTATGTAAGGTGATAGTTGAAATGAAAAAGTTAGTGTCACGAGCGGGATTCGAACCCACGACCTTCGGCTCAATACGCCTCTGCTCTACCACTTGAACTATCGTGACTTCGATCCACTCGAACACCAACTCCTCATCTCAACCTCACCATTGAATTTTCCCTGTTTTTTGCCAATTTTCAAATGTCGTGCGACACAGTTGTTACTGAATTATTCTTCACTTTACTTATTAAATCCATTATATTTAGTGGTCTGATTGACCAAATTATTTCTTTCAATTAATTAATCGTTTTATGTAAGGTTTTTGGTTGAAATGAATGAGTTAGTGTCAGGAGTGGGATTTGAACCCACGACCTTCGGCTCAATACGCCGCTGTTCTACCACTTGAACTATCGTGACTTCGATTCACTTGGACACCAACTTCCCATCTCAACCTGCCATTCGAATTTTCCCTCCTTTTTGCCATTTTTCGAATCCCGCTCGTGACACTTTTTTTTTTTTTTTACATTTGTACGTTCACTGGGTATGTTTATATTTATTTACATTTAAGAAATCAAAATGAAAATAAATGAAGACCAAAAAAAATTATTAAAATTAATTTTATTTACGGACAAATTATAGAAGGAACCCCAGGAGCAAAATTGTAAATGATAACAAAAGTATTTATAATTATTAATCTAATTTACAGTTTACTTTACAAGAGGAAAACCAGGATGTGTATAAATGTACTAAAAGTTATGGTCCAATGTTAATTGGCTATTCATAAAACATGATAAAGACAAAAAGTAAACGTTCAGGAAGGAAAATTGATGTAAAAAAATCATCTTAATTTTCTTGATCGATCAGATCAGAGTGTGGTTTGATATTGGGAAATTTATTAGGGGTCGCTAATTCTCGTTTAATATTATCATTTAGACGAGTTGTGGGCTAACGTCATCAGCAATAAATGCATGGCAGTCCGTGCGTGGATAGAACGTAGGTAATGAGAATGAGATTGGGTTATCCGTTTATTGATTTCTGGTTTCAAACAGCGAGAATAGGCGAACCCCTGAGATGATAGAAGAGTTAATCTACCGGCAGACGATCCATCAAAGTTCAATCAATCAATGGCGTTTTTCCCTCTTTTTATAAAGCTTGACAATAATTTTGTCCTATTTCTTTTTAGCACTCGTATCGACAAATAAACAAATCGACGAAATTTAAACGCCCAAAAAATGGCCAAATTTTACGTGAGATTTGTTTTATGGGAATGTTGGTAGATAATTCGCCATACATAACTGACAGTTTAAAGATTTTATTTTAATATTGTTCATACGACCTTGGTTTTGGTGGTTTAGTTATCAAATTGGGGGAAAAACACCTAATAGAAAAGATGGGCCAGGACCAAAACTTACGAAAACACCACGGTTCGCTAAGTTTCTCAAAGTCCTGGATTAGAATCCAAGCCGATGGTGTAGGAGTTTAAAGAGGCCTCGGATTGAGGATAAGAATAAAGGAGAGCACTTTCTCGATTAGGCCACGTGCTGGGTTAAGTTGGAATTGGTGTATTTACCGTGAGGAGGGTCGGGCCTAATCCAACAAAAAGGGAACCTCGTCTCTAACACAAACCGTTCTACAAAAATATTATTATTAAATTTATTTATAAACTTATTATAACAACATCAATGGAATGAAATTTATCAAAGGGCACTGTTAACAAAAATGCATAAAATATCGTCAGCAAAGGGTAAATAGTTACAACTTTTTTCAACATTTGTTGTAAGTAACAATTCAAAACCAAAACATTTAATAAAATCCTCCAATGTTAATATTTTTAAAAAAATCGATAATAGGTTACAACTAAATCGCAGGTATTCGAATGAGCCGGCTCGTTTTCAGCCCATTTTTCTTCACCACGTGGGTTTCACCACGTGTACTAACTTTTCTTCACGACCGTTTCACATTCCCTGATTGACGAAACATTCGACCGTGTTAAATGAAGTTGCTTTTATAGTTTTTATCTAGCGAATGTGAGCTCATTTCGTCTAAGTACAAGCCTCTTGCATTTGAAAATATTTATACACGTTAAGTGTGTGGTGATTAGTGACCGTTAATCGATATTTATTTACAAATCGTGAGATGCGGTCTGGTGTGATGTAGGTTTCCGAAAAGATTTTCTTTATCGTGCCTACATTTCGATCTTTATTGAGATCATCTTCAGGGCCTGGGATTTATAAACATTGTTTACATTTAACAAATACATTTAGGATGTGGAAAAGTAAATTTATATAATGCAAAATATATTTTTTTATATATTCAATCAAAGTATTTCTACTCACTCAAAGTGTTGTCTATACCGACATCCTTCCCCACCGCTTCAAAATTCCAATGTATATACGCATAAAACATTAATATCTCACTGGCACTCTCAACACGATACAAAAGAATGACACATCTACACAGAAAAGAATCACTTTGAGTGAGTACAGATACTTTGATTGAATCTAAAATTTCTAGCATTGTATAAATTCATTTTTGTTCACATCCTACATGTATTTGTAAAATTCAAACAATGTTTATAAATTCCAGGCTCTGAAGATGATCTCAATAAAGTTCGAAACGTTGGCACGATATACCATGGAATACCATGAGGAGTCGGCTTCTTTGAGCAGAAAGGAGCCGACAATGGGGAAAACGTGGGTACTAGTACTAATCGGCCTGATTATCCTTCCAGGATTATAATTAGGGAGGAGGATAATTAGGGAAAGGAAAGCCAAATTGTTGAAGAATTCGACTATGTAGAAATTACAATTAATTAAGGTTTTTATCTCAACTAAAAACCTTAATTAATGGTAATATATTAATTGGTCAAGCGGACCACGAAATTAGCGAATTCTATTTAGAAATGTTTTCCGCGTGAATCGTGATGATAGTTTTTCTGTTCTGTAATTGATGCTGTGTTTATTTCTCTTGATGTAAACCTTTCTAAAAAGGTACGTTTATGTTTGTTTTGTTGTAAATGTAACTTTTTAGAAATGGTTGCGTACTGATTGAGGTAGAGGGCAGTGGCAATGATGCCAACAATTTGCGATTTGCCTGATGGATCTTCCAATGGCAACTCCGAAAACTTAAGTGGTGATAGTACCAATATGAGAAGGAGAAAATAGTTTTTTTGGCAGTTTGGACATGAGGGTCTGAAAGGTATGATTTTAATATACATACTATACATATCACTCCCGTATAGTGTAGAGTCGATGGTAGGTTGCCATTCACATTCTACTAAGGACACTATGTCAAATGTCTGGGATGTGTTCAGGAAGACACCAGGACTGTACTGATTCAGTTAGAGGACAGTGGCAATAGTGTCTACAACGCGATTTGCTTGATGCATCGTCGAGTAGCAACTCCGAAAACCGAACTGGCGATGTTGGGAATGGGCAGTAATATGGGGAGGTGAAAGTAGCGTTTTGGCCAGTTTGGAAATGACTGTTTGTAAGGTATGATTTTTAGGTAGTAGGAAGATAGTTGAGCTTTCAGGCCCTGGAGCCACACCCGGTCAAATGAATGTGAAAGTAAACTTATTTTAAGAATAATTTTTTCTTTTTTGTAAAATAAAGTATTTTTAACGCTAAATGCTCGATCGATAGCTTAAGATTGACAAAAAGTTTACTCGAAACGTGTGAACACGTCTCTTGAAATCGGATATTGAATGAGTTTCCGTAATTTGTCACTTGTAGATGGAAAACGAGAAGGAAAAACAAAAGACGATGTGGAAATTGAAAAGGGGAGGAGGAAGAATTGCGCAACGGGATTCCTTTCAGGCTTAAATAGTAGAAGAAGAGCCGGTGCGAATGATGTCAACTCCGTTCTCCGACTACTCTTACAAAAGGAAACTCGCACCCAATTATACAGACTTAGACTTACACGACGTCATTGTGTTCGCCGACGACACTTATCTCAACCCACCCCCGGCGGAGACCAGAAGCACAAATTACTACGTACAATAATAATATATAAATAGGGCCGGGGGATGTTCGGCGTTCCGTGTGTTTGTGTGGGGCATGGTACAAACAGTCGCACATTGGAGCGAAGCTTACAATTAAACGGATTTTCTCTGCCAACCTTCTGCCTCCTCATCCCCGAACCTATGGCTCTCATGTGAATCATAACTCCTCTACCAAATTAGTCACTCAAAGGGAAAGGGTTGCTGAATCCTCTTATCTCTACAGCAAGGAAGGGCTTACTTTTCAAAGCCAATTCTATGCTCTATCTTATATTACATATGCGGGCTTGGGTGTGTATTAAAGTAATAATATACTTCAAAACAACTATTATTAAAAACAAAATGGATGTTGTAATAATTGAAATAATTAAAGAATTATAAAAGTGATTAATGATAGATCCAGAAGTCAAACACTGTTTTTAAAAAAATTCCCATTTTAAACAAAAATTTAATAATTTGGAAATGGCTTTTCATCTTCTTTATTGAATTTTATCATACCCATTACTGATAATAAAAACAATATTTAAAAAATATTTCCATATACTTTTTAACGATTATTCACAGATCGTGAGATGGGATCTGGTGTGACGTAGGTTTTAGAAAAAAATTTTCTTTATCCTGCCAACGTTTCGAAATTTATTGAGATCATCTTCAAATCTGAAAGTGTTTGTTTTCTGCGTAATTGTGTCATTCTTGTGTTGAGAGTGCCCCAAAAACTAAACACCACACAAACTTTTTAACCGCGCAACTAAACATTTTTTTGCCTATCTTGAATTTTTTTAACATGATCTGACTCAAAAGCATTTAAATTAATTATTATTTATATCTAAGGTCTTTGTTGAGATGACAAAGTTAATGTCACGAGCGCGATTCGAACCCAGGATCTTCGGCTCAATAGCCACGATATCTCAAGGGGTTACGGCAGCGACGTAATGAGCCGAAGGTCGTGGGTTCGAATCCAGCACATGACACTTACTTTTTCATCTCAACCGACATCTCAGATACAAAGATAAATTAATTGAAATAATTAATATGGTAAATTATGATCGCTGAACATATCTGGGTTAATAGATTATTATTGACATTTCTGGTGGAAAGAACAAAAATGTCTCTTTTTAAATGAAATTTACCCAGTGAAATAATTAACTATTTTTGTAGCTCACCAAATTTTACTTACCCATAATCCAGTAAAAGAAATTTTGGCAGGATTTTTGAATTTCAGTGTGTGAGCACCAGAGCTAATCATAAATGTTGTAATTTTTTGAATTACAGTGTTGTTATATCAAAGAAATGACGAAGTGTTTAACCTCTCGCGTTTGTTATTATGGCCACTAAAATATAAAAAATAAAATAAAAACAACCATGAAGATTGAAAACTTCGTAATTTCGTTCACATAATCATTAATAACGATGTCAATTTTAAAAATTCAACACAATTTTTTTAAGAAACTCGCAAAGCTCATCTGTATTTCTGTAGAGATTGTCATTTCTTGTAACCTGGTATAACCTGCAAAGATCTAACTAATTTAAAACCTGCAAAACCATGTCTCACCCCTTGATCATTGATTCAAGCAGTGGAAGATGATAATAAAAATATAAAAACCGTACTAACCTCCAACGCATCTAATCCCTTGAATCCAATATCCTCGGAACCATATTCTACTAATACGGACTAATGCGCAATATTCCCTTGAAAAGGCGAGAAACAGCTACAAGTTGTTTTATGAACAATTATCCAATCACACAAACCCTCATGTCAGAATTCCTTCATCCCTAACCTTTCCAGTTGATCCTTCCCGACGGCTGGAGTGTCATCGGCCTCCGACCTCCTAAGTTACAGTGAACATGAGTGTACAAAATAAATTTACACAAAAATTAAAAATGAACTAGACATGAAATAAACACCCTGATATAAATAAATTTTTTAGATATTTTTATACGATCATATACTTCGATATTTTGCAATTAATACTTGATTATTTTACATATTTCATTTCATATTATGAAGATATGCGAAATTAATACATACTCCCTGATGAAATGATACAAACGAAAGCAGCATCGCCCGACATCAGATGAGACTTGAAATGATTTTGTCTCTAGGATTTGCCTTCAGGGTTAGGTTTGATCAAAGATAAGTCAATCAAAGCTTGTTCGACCTCCAACTTAGTTGACAACCTCCGGGGCGAGGAATATAGCCGTAATTAAATTTCTAGCTATGCAGTTCCCAAGGCGATTGCTTGTGTTTCGAGGACAAACAGTCAGCCTACTCAGGAAACCGACGACCTAGAGCCGAATCCATTACTCGACTAATATTAGTCTTAAAGTCAACATCTTTACCCACGCTAAGTCTACCTGATCCATTACGTTTATTAATATGCCATGATACCGTGAGATAACTGACGTTCATTATACCAGCCGGAACGTGTTTCCTTACGGCATGACGCGATGACATTACCTTTGGTACGAACTATGTTCTCTATTAAAAACAAATTAGGAAGAATTGAATGACTATTCTTCTTTCTTAATTGTTTGTAAAATATATCCTAAGCCCTTTTTTATACTTATCAAATACCATTAAATGGAACGAACATTACGTTCTCGTCGCTTTTTTAATTGTTCTTGATATCAGTTCTGCAGTAATTGTTTGCAGCATAAAATGTATACGTGATGAATTTCATCTTTCAGCAAAGTAAAACTTTTGGATTAACTCTGAATATTTCAAATATAGTCAAAGGGTATCACGTTCTCAAAAAGAAAAATAGAGATGAATCAATTGGTGAATGGAGAGCCAGTGGTAGAAGTGATGGCCCTGGTTAGTGAGCAGTGTGAACCGATAAGCCCAAAGAAATTCTCATTTTTACAAAGAGAATTTCCCAAACACACTTAAAATACATTTCAATTTTATTTAGCGCTTACATTACGTAAAAATTGTTTAACAATTTTACATTTCATGTCAGGTAAAATATAAATGTGTGGTGTTTAGTGACCGTTAGTTAATGATTATTTGGAGATAGTGAGCGGTCTGGTGTGACGTTCGTTTTAGAAAAATATTTTCTTTATCGTGGCAAAGTTTTGATCTTTATTGAGATCGTCTTCAGGGCCTGGGATTTATTGGTTTAATGTTTCTTGTTTAAAATGTTCAAATGTAGGATGTGAAAAAATTTTATACAAAGCCAGAAAATTTTATATTCAATCAAACTATTTGTATTCACTCAAAGTGTTTGTTTTCTGTGTAATTGTGTCATTCTTGTGTGTCGTGTTGAGAATGTCGGTGAGATATTGCTCTTTTCTGTTTATGAACGTTGGATTTAGAAGTGGTGAATAAGGAAGTTGGGATAAAAAGACATTTTTATATGAGGAGTCGACTTCTTTGAGGTGAAAGGAGCCGACAATGTGAAAAACGTAGGTACTGGTTCGGCCTGATTATTATTCCAGGATTATAATTAGAGAGGGGGATAAATAGGAAAAGGAAAGCTAAATTATGGAAAAATTAGACTATGTTAAAATATGTTATATTATATGTTTTGTGTGATTTGATTACGATATGTTTGTTATCGATATTGAATTTGATTATTGATATTAGTGTCGCTGCGACTGAGTTTACATGTGTCTATTCTGTAATTGATGCTGTGTTTTTCTCTGTTGATGTAAACCATTTCTAAAAAGTTACGTTTATGTTTGTTTTGTTCTGTGTGTAATATTTTTGGATTGTTGAAGTCGAAATTGTGTTGGTGTTCAAAATGGTAGGTAGCCAGTGCAGTAGGATTCTGTTTGGGATTTTTGCAATCGTAGATATGTTGCTTTACTCTCTTATCCAGATATTGGGATGTAATACTGATGTAAGGGGCGTCGGTGGCCACTGACACGGCGCTCATCACTGTAACTTAAAGGTCCCGGGTTCGAATCCAGTGGCCCTGCATTCGAGCCCGACATACTTACAAATGGGCTTTTTTTTTCAAAAACACTGTTGCAAACTCTCGTTAAAAAAAAACTGATGTACGTTGCCGGACAATATAAATAATTTTGTTTGTAAATTACATGAGATTTATTTGTTACTGGTGTGGGATCTTTAATTCGGAAAAAGTGTGTGAATTGTTTTATAGTTTTTGAAAGCAAATGTGTTTAATTTATGTGATAGGCCGTGAATGAATGACATGGAAATGTATGTGGGTTTTCCGTATTTGATAGATTTGATGTAGTAGTGGATGGTGTTAGTATAGAGTTATAGTTGTTGATTACGTGTTTAGGGTAGTGACTGCGATTGAAGATATCTTTGTACATTTTTATGTTCTTGTGGTGAAAATATTCATGGTTTAGGGTAATAATTCTGAAGTGAAGTAGCCCTTTGGCCGTGTTTACTATTGTATGAAGAAGATTGATTGAAAAAATTGATTTTTAAATAAGACAAGAAACTGTGATTAAATCAAATTGTCCCTTATAATAGAATAGAAAAAATATATTTACCAAATATACATCTTTATTATTTTATAATTTAATCTAAAAAAGTTACAAAATATTAAATGTTAATGCATTTATAAATAAAGTTTTAAAAAAATTGTATCACAAGTGTTTGATACTATAGAGGAAACTTTAATTTATAACTAACATGTATAAAAATTTTAAGTAATTCAAACACCAAATAAAATTGTGTTGTAAATGTGTTTAAGACATTCTCTTTTTGGTGATTAGAATTTTACACAATTTTAAAATCGATTTACAATTTTTATGTAAAGAGCGTTCGAAATGAAAAATTAATGTCATGAGCGGGACTCGAACACCCCGTGGTCGTTGGTTCGAGATCCGCTTGTGAAACTAATTTTTCATCTCAAACATACATTACATAAAAATTACAAATCAATTTAAATTAACACTTTGGTTATGTAGGACCGGCTTAAAACATACAGATTAAAAAGATAAATTTCGCATTTTGCAAATAATTAACTTTTTTAAATTAAAAAACACTAAAAATAAACTAAAAATGATAAAACTCAAATTATTGTGCAGAATGTGATTAATTTTGATGGGACAGCTAATATTAAAATTTTTCTGCTAGGATAAAAATATGTCAAAATATGTCATGAGCTGGACTCGAACACCCCGTGGTCGTTGGTTCGAGATCCGCTTGTGAAACTAATTTTTCATCTGAAACATACATTACATAAAAATTATAAATCAATTTAAATTAACACTGGTTATGTAGAACCAGCTAAAAACATACAGATTAAAAAGTTAAATTTCGTATTTTGCAAATAATTAACTTTTTTAAATTAAAAAAACACTAAAATAAACTAAAAACGATAAAACTCAAATAATTGTGCAAAATGTGATTAATTTTGATGTGACAGCTAATATTAAAACTTTTCTACAAAGATAAAAATAGCTTATTTTTGTTTCTTAAAAATTTATAGCTCAAAAACCGAATTCCTTCATTTTATGAATAAACGGGATTTACTATTTATCGAAATTAAATAGTATTTTATAAGAAACTTTATGTGGAATAATTTTTGCTATGGTTAATTTATGGTTTGCAAAGAGGAAAATCCCACTTTCTAGTTTGATTGCTAGAAAACAATATGGAAAATCAGCAAATTTTCAAAATCGAAAATTCGATACAGTAAACGAAACGTTGTTGAGTGTTAAACAAAAGATCTGATTTTCTTTAAATAATTATTAGCTGATGATTTTTCTTTTTCTATTGTTATTATAAAGGTAGGCTTTCGCTTTGTAAAACTTGCGAAAAACCCCGTTTGCAAGTCGGCTTGTTTCCAACAGCAGACGAGCTGTCGGTTCGGTCTAATTCGACGTGTTATCAAGCCTTGGGGGAAGAGGCGGTCAAATTTTAATTCCCCGTTAAAGTTTGAAAAGGTTTGTTTTGGGATGGGAGAGTTCCTGACAAGGGTGAATATTTCATAATCTGCGAACTTTCTAAAGAAGTTTAAAGCCGGCCTGCAAGTCGACGTCAGCCGGCTTGTTTAAAAATGCAAACTTCCTCGAATTAGTGCATCAATTATTTCAGTTTGAAATTTATGAAAGGTCCACCTTTTAATAAAACTATTGAGTGATATGTTTTCATTTTATGCCACATTCTACTCGATTTTTTCTCACATAACCATGATCTGATAACAGTCTTTGCCATTTTGTGTCGTAGATTGAGAGAAAGAAAGACGAAAGGTAAATCCAGTCCCGCTTCTGATGTCGTAGACTTGGAGAAAAGAAAAGGGTGGTCAATAGTAGAGAGAGAGGGTTAAAGCACTAACCAGCTGCTATAGATTAATTAGTGAAGGCAGCTGGAACCATAAGGGAAATAATATAGGACACTCGAAAATTTTACATTTATTGAGTAAGGTCAACAACCAACTACTGGGTGTAAGCGATAAAAAGGTGAAAACACCTTTAGGGAAAAAGTACTTTCAGGTAGTTACTCCCTGNAGAGAGAGAGAGAGAGAGAGAGAGAGAGAGAGAGAGAGAGAGAGAGAGAGAGAGAAAGATGCAAATCTCGGAGATTTGATCATCATGACAGGCTGTCCGCGGAGAAGACTATTTTTGAAGAAGAAAATATTTTCAGGAAGAATAACTTGTTCTAAAATATTTGTTAAACAGAAAAATGAGACGTAATTGAATTAATGTTTATAGTAACCGGAACTTTGTTTTATACACAGAACTTTTGCTAAATCCACACAGGGTTCAATAATTGTTACGTTATTTTAAAGAGAAAAAGAAATCGTTATTTTTCTTATGGTAATATTGGATCCCAGGACGGATCAACTGTCAGAATGGCCGTGTCAGGAGAAGATTATTTCTTTGTATAGCCAATTGTTTGTGTAACTAAATAATTAATTGTGTAAGGAATATTGTATTAACTATATTGCACCATTAGAATGAGGATGAGCAAAGGTCGAAGTAACACTTTTCGTGTCTTCCTTGGACGCTCGCTAATCCCCCGCAAAGTAATGCAATATAGTGAAAGGTAGTAGTTTTGTGCAAGGAAAGCGGTGCTACAAAAAGTGTAGTCAAGACTTCAACGGTCAGAGTACACGTGCACAGACTGGTCAGTTGGTCGCGAAGCTGTGTCAGTGACGTGCGATGTCAATCGACATAAGTAATGATCGAGTATTTTTGGTATCGAATATTGTCATTCGATACAATAATGTATCGAGTACGTTTTGTAGTATCGGTAAAAATACACAAATAGATTTTTCATCGAGTGTTCAATTAATATAGAATTGTTATTTTACGTTCGAAACATACCTTTCGTCAAACTGGGAGTTGACTAGTTACTGTTAGAAGCGCTTACAAGCGGCATGTGTCAACAAAGTTAATCGAGATGTGTGGTGATTAGTGACTGTTGACTGAAGATGATCACAATATTGATCGAAACGTTGGCACGATAAAGAAAATGATTTTCTAAACTCTACGTCACACCAGACCGCATCTCTGGTTAATCGAGATTTTTAATTGGTCGTTGGTAATTCTGCTGATAATTCTGGTAAATCATAATTCTTTCCCGCGTCGCAGTCGCACTTTTAATTTCAGTAATTTTTTATAAAATATTTTTGTCTTGAAGTACCTAAAAAATGTTCGCCCTCCTTCTCATAGGTAGATCCATGATCATGTTTCGTCTCAAAAGTAAGGCCTGAGGTCCCAACTCACTTCAAACTTGAGTTTCTTCGATGGAAGGACACCGGCACACCGGGAGCTCAAATTTACACTCCTGTCGCGAGCCCCCAAAAATGGATCCAGGGATAAAGTACAATAAGCTTATAGCGGTTCGGTGGAAACACCGTCGACGACAGCAAGGGCACTCGCGGCTTTATCCTGATTCTCGCTTTCTATATACAGCCGACTTGGCTATAAATGCCAAAAGCTGATCTCGGCTAACTGCTGCACTCTAGTACCTTTGGCCTATGTTGAGTCAACCGACTCACGGGCTCCCGGACCACAGCCATAGGTTTACTCTGTCGCTCACCACCACCAACGGCTGCCACTCGCACGGTCTCGGCCTCATACCTTCGTCACGGCTTCTCTCAACACAACACCGGACCTTTTCAAGGCCACAAAACTTCCGGTCACTAAATTGGTGACCTTGACGTGATTATGCTCCTGAAAACAAATTAGGGGCTGGGAGTAACTTCCTGGAAGAACAAGCCACACAGCAACAATGGTCTGCAGCAATTAGCCGAGGGCAGCGTTTGGCGTTTATAACCAAGTCAGTTGTGTATACAAGGCGAGAATCATGCTAAAGCAGCGAGGACCCTTGCTGGCGTCGACAGTGTTCCATTATTGATAGCTCGTCGGGTTGACGAGTCTGCTGTTGTTGATTAGTGATGAATGAGACCTCATGTCGACGAGTCTACTGTCGTTGTTGCCGATGTCGGTTACATTAGTGATTGGTGAGATCTCGTCGGGTTGATGAGTCTGGTATCGTTGATTATTAGTGATGTTGAAGACATCGTCCGGCTGGCGAGTGTGGTGTAGACAGCTTCTTAATACTCGACCAAACAGGGCAAACGACGGTACTACACTGAAGTGACTACCCTTTCTTAGGGATGGTCTTTTTTATTTGTCCTTTTACACACTTCCTGCGAGGAGTGCTTAGCGTCGGTGTATCCACCGGACCGCTACACCCTCCCAGTCGCGAAAAGCTGAACAGTGTGTTGACAGGTTTTCCTTGTTACCTATGTATACACTGAATGGAAAAATACTTAAAAATATGAAAAAATTGCAAATTTAACGCACGACCGTATTTACCCACAAGTGAGCAAGTTGATTATGAATAAACGACATAGTACTCATATGAGTAAGTACTCTTTAGTATCGAATAATTTCTGTCGATAATTGAGTAGTATCAAATATTTCTTTCGATACCAGTGTCGAGTACTGGCATCGAATATTTTTTGGTATCACTAGCTGAGTGGGCTAGACCTTTATTTGATTTGTATGGAATGAGCGTGCTTCCGTGGAAGCTTCGATAAATCTTTTGTGGATTTTAATAAACGTTGTTATGACATGTGAACACCTGGATTACCTTATTATCGCCCCAATGACGTAATCCGAAGAAAAGCCAATCCTGACAAACGATCATATCTCCAAGATTTGCGTCTTTCTCAATATCTCTGCTCCCTTTTCTTTTCTCTAAATCTACGACATATATACTGTTTATATTTTGGGTTCATTGTTCAGTAATTCAATTTTATCCCTGTCGTTTTTGGGAGCAATGCTTATTTAATGAGTATTTTTAAGACTAAGAAAAGAAGTTAGTTAAAGTGTTTTTACTCGCCGGTTTCGTTTGAGATCTTGTATTTTTATAAGGTGTTTTCCTCATTTAAAAAGGAGAAAAAGAAGGACATTCTCGCCAATAATGGCTTTTTTAACTGCAAAGGGAAAACCACTAGGAAAATTGTTAGAATGGATATGTTGATGACGTTTTAGGAAAAAGAACGGTCGGTAGTTCGCTTCGTTCAAAAGGGGTCATTTTGATTTGGAAGAGACAAGGTCCTCTAGTCGTCCTTCAAACTTTAATTATGACCGAATTAAGCTTTTGCCTCAAATGAATATTATGGATAGATTTTGTCTTAATGAAAATAAGATTGAGATATTGAATGGGGTTTATAATATATCCGTAATAAATAAATAAAAACACAAACACGTTTAATTAATACAAGTAAACAATTCAATTATATTTATTGAAAACAACCCCACAAACACATTGGCAAAACTTTGATACACCAAAAAAAAAATAATAATAATAATACAATTAACTAATCTTTATGTAAGATATTGGTTGAAATAAAAAAGCCAGTATCACGAGCGTGATTCGAACCCACGACCTTCCGCTAAATACGCCCCTGCTCGACCACTTTATATTTCAACCAATATCTTACATAAAGATTAATTAATTGAAGGAAGTTATTTGGTCAATCGGAACACGAAATATAATGGATTTAATAAGTAAAAGAAGTATCACTTCCCTAAAGATCTCCGTGGCCATTTCATTTGTCGCCGAGAATCAAATAGATTACACGATATTTGAAAAATGGCAAAAAGGAGGGAAAATTCGAAAGGTAGGTTGAGTTGGAGAGTTGGTGCCCGAGTGGATCGAAGTCGCGATAGCTCAAGTGGTAGAACAGTGGCGTATTGAGCTGAAGATCGTGGGTTCGAATCCCGCTCGTGACCCTAACTTTTTCATTTCAAACAATACTTACATAAAGATTAATTAATTCAAAGAAGTTATTTGGTCAATCGGACCACGAAATATAATGAATTTCAAAAATACAATATTTATAAGACAATAACTTTTACCAATCATACTCTATGGAACACCGGCTAACACTGAGCAAATCTGCCGAAAGACCAGCTGGTGCCAAGCTATCTTAATGTCCAGAGCCAACTTAATTATTCTTAATTAATATTAACAAATCGTAACATTACTCATGCTCGACGGCGCTAGCCTCGGCAGAGTCACTGAATATATCTAATATACGCGTTTCAATCCATCTTAGAGTAGCTGGATAAATTTATTTGAGCGATGTATAGCATACATATTGGCTGAGAGTAATGGTCCGATCCTCTTCTCCATCTGCGATTGTTTCCTAAAATGTTATTAAACATATTGATAACTGGAGACGAAAAGTTGGTGATTTTCAACAATAACAACATTAACATGTCGTTATATTGTTGTATATTTAATGTAGTTTGTGATATAAAGGTCAGATATGAATAATGAAGTCAAAGTTGAGAAATTTCGATTGTTTTGTTTAAAAAAATGTGAATTTAGGCTAAAATCACAAAATATTAATATTTCAGGAAAGAGTCCGTATAGAAATTTCGTTCTGGTGGAACTGAAGTACGTTTTATTTAATTAATCTATTGTATCAGTATTCGGATCGATTAAAGTCACCAATTGACCAAAAACAACCGGCAAGCATAGTTTTTAATGCTATCTAAACCACTGTGTTTACCCGTCATTGATCTTGCAGATTTTCACTTATAATTCACAGTATTCACGATATTTTTGTTTGTCTCTGTTAGGTCTTGTCAGATCGAGAAAAATGATGACATAAACTTGTTAGAATCGGCTAGTTAACATTGCTCGATCTAACAGGCCAAGGCTAATGTTAGAGGTTAGGTCGAAAATATAGTCACATTCCTATCCGTTAGGGCGTAGGTAACCAACATGGCACCCAGAAATTTAACAGCTGATTTTTGTTTACACGTATTCTTCAAACCAATACATTTCTTTTATTAATTTCCGACCTGCACATACACTCTCATTCATAATAGATACATCTCCTATCATATAAAGTTGTAATCTGTTAGACATTAGGATGCAAATTAGGTATGTCGGCACGAATTGAAGCTTGTCATTTGTTAGTATTTTTCGAGTAAATAGATAGCATTTTGAATGAAAGAGTTGATTAATTTTTCTTTTTTATTAACTTCTGGCATCTTAAAATTTAACACAAAAGAAAACCAAAACATACAAAATAATCCTTCAAGGACTGTTATAGCTTTATTTTTGGTTCTACCCATCGCCACGGGCAGCATTGCGGAAAAATTAACTTCACTATTTTTCGTGGTCCGCTTGACCCACGATTGAATAACATTCAATTAATTAAGTTTTTAAGTTGAGATAAGTCAGTGTCACGAGCGGGATTCGAACCCACGACCTTCGGCTTGATACGCCGCTTCTCTACGCCACGTTTTGAATTTTCCCTCCTTTGTGCCATTTTTCAAATGTCGTGTAATCGGATTGGATTCTCGGAAAATTAACGTTTACCATGCTAAGAAAAGAAGGGGCGTTCATGATCTTACTGGACTTTTCTCTATTTCAGTTAACACGAGTTAACATCTAACAAACATCGTGAATACCCCTATTATGTTTCTAAAACCTTGGAGGACTTCTCACTAGAGGACAATAGAAAGAAAATACATCAAGGAATTCTTCGCTCAAAAACGTGAAAAGTTCTGATAGGACAAAATTACAAATTTACATGGAAGACAGCAACAGACTGCGAAACATAATGGTTAATATGTTGTGGATTAATTTTTTATAAACTGCCTAAAATTTTTTATTGAATTTACAATCAAAATGGATTGTATTGTGAATCTATTACTACAATATACTACAAATTGATGTAGTAAATTAATTTTTTAGATTTGATTATAAATAACGTGTAAATTATATTTTTACTTGAATATTTTTTAATATTTTAATATTTATATAAGTAAACTAGAACTATATTAAAATATTTTATTGCATGTAAACGTACATTTTAATGATTATTCGGAGATCGTGAGATGCAGTCCGGTGTGACGTAGGTTTTAAAAATACATTTTCTTTATCGTGCCAACGTTTCGATCTTTATTGAGATCATCTTCAGGGCTCAAAGTATTTCTTTTCCGTGTAGATGTTTCATTCTTGACTGTCGTGTTGAGAGTACACATCTTACATTTTAATACTTATTGTTAACGGAAAAAATAGAAATAAATTTTTTTGTATAACACAATTTCATTGTTGAAGCGTTCAACTTTGGCACAATTTTAATAAAATATTAAAAGGTGAATTTTTATCGTTTTCATCTTAATCGAAGATTTTTGATAATAAAATTAAGGTGGATTCAGACGACAAGTCTGTCAGTTTCAACCCCAATGAACATTGATAATAAAACGTTTAATTCATTTTTGATGGAACGGTATTCGACTTGCCCTTTGTCGGCCGACGCCGGCCAAATTGAAATTACTTTTATATCGAATTAGTTACGCGGTTCGGAGGATTTTCCTGTAAATATTGACTAAAGATCCGGGGAGATAACGAGTTTTAAAGAGGAAAGCAATTGGTCAATACTCGCCTCAGAACAATATACAACAATTAGCCCTTCCTCACTCTCTCTCACTCACATCCTCTCTCTCTCACTCTCTCAACGCTGATTTAAATTTTCGCACGATCGCTTCCTGCATACTGATTCACCGGGACGTAACAAAGGACCAATTTAATTAGCAGCAAGTGCTTCACAGGGGTCGGGCCTAATTTGGCAAATTCATTTTTAATGAACCCGCTAAGCCGCTATTATTCGGCCCTCTCTACTGTGCGAAACCGGTGGCTTTAATTGCCTAATTTAATCTTATTCAATGCGATCAATCCTTATTGATAAAAAAAAGTCGTGGAATTTGTAATACACTAAAGGGTTTTGCAAAATTGGTAATAAAAGTCCAGTGGACATCCTGACACCACTTCAAGCGAAATTAAGTAATTCGAATCCTGGAACAATAAAGAGCACTCATATAAATCCTTGTAATTATTATATATAATGTTTAATTAAAAGCTATATTGAAAAGTGTAGTATAGTTACAAAGCACAGTTAATACATTTATGATTTTCAAGTTATTTTAAGAGGGATATATTACTTTTCCTTGATTGTCTAAATTCAAATTATTGGTAATGGTGAATATTTTGTTTTGTACCAATCTTGATTCGGAAAGTATTGATTCAATACAAAACGTTTAGTCGGAATAAAGGAAATTTAATATTTTAATGTGCAAATACAAATTTTAACCAAGCATTTTGTCGAATTGTTATGGCTGCACTGTGCATTCTTGTGCAAATACACTTTTTATAAAGAGTACAAAACAGTTTATTAAAAAAAATAATTGAAGATGTAAATTGACTCGAAGCTTTATCTCATATTCGCTCATTGTCCTGCTTATACCCCTGACAAACCATTGAAGATGTCATGAATAAATTTGAAGGTAGGAGAATCAAACTAATCGTAAACGTAAATTCCTAGCTGCCCTTCACGAACGGTGACAAAAAAAAAATTATTGCCAATATGTATTTAGTGTAAATATTATGATTTTCAAAAACATTTAACGACAAAAATGCAATGTGTACGGTATTAAATACTAAAGAATATACAGGGTTAATTATTCAGAAGTCGTGAGATGCGGTCTAGTGGGATGTAGGTTTCAGAAAAACATTTTCTTTATCGTACCAACGTTTAGATCTTTATTGAGATCATCTTCCGGGCCTGGGATTTAAAACATTGTTTAAATTTAACAAATACATGTAGGATGTGGAATTGTATAAATTCACCTTTTTCCACATGCTAATAAGATAAAGAAAATGCTTTTCTGAAACCTACATCCCACTAGACCGCATCTCACGATTTATGAATAATTATCGACTAACGGTCACTAATCACCACACAATACACAGGTTGTTGAAGGTTGAAATGTCAAACTGCAATGGTGGACACAGTAAATAAAATGTAGTTCAGTGCCACCAGAAACAGGTTTCTAGCTTGCCTCTTTCCTGAGATATTAACATTTTTGTGATTTTAGTCTAAAATTAGATTTTTTAATAAAATCGTAATTTCTCAACTTTAGTATTATTAAAATATAAATATAACCTTTATTTCGCAAACTACATTAATTGATTATTCGGAAATAGTGAGATGAGGTCTGGTGTGATGTAGGTTTCAGAAAAACATTTTCTTTATCGTGACAACGTTTCGATCATTATTGAGATCATCTTCAGGGCCTGGGATTTACATTGTTTAAATTGAAAAAAATACATGTAGGATGTGAAAAAAAATGAATTTATACAATACAAAAAAAATATTTTTATATTCAATCAAAGTATTTCTTCTCACGAATGGCACAATTACGCAGAAACACTTTGAGTGAGTAGAAATGCTTAGTTTGAATATAAAAATATTTTTTTGCATTGTATAAATTCACTTTTTGCCACATCCTACATGTATTTGTTAAATTTAAACAATATTTGTAAATCCCAGACCCTGAAGATGATCTCAATAATGATTTTTTTTCACATCCTACATGTATTTTTTAAATTTAAACAATGTAAATCCCAGGCCCTGAAGATGATCTCAATAAAGATCGAAACGTTGTCACGATAAAGAAAATGTTTTTCTGAAACCTACATCACACCAGACCGCATCCCACGATTTCTGAATAATCATCGACTAACGGTCACTAATCACCACACATAACTACATTAACTTTTACTCAACATAACATTTTCGTGGAAAAATTCCCGCTTTAGAATAGACACTAGGCTAAAGAATAACAAATGGCAAAACGCATTTTTTTATTTTAAATACTCGTTGTATCTCGTGCATTTACTTTTCTATGTATTTTTGGGGATTTCACCAATGTTGCCTTATTTCATCAGTACTCCAAGGACATACTCACTCTTACATTTTTTTATTGTAACTTGTCTTAGTGAAATCTTTATTGCCAAGTTGAAAAACGTGATATCGAACCCAAGGAGAGCGGCAACATAATATTTATCTTAAATGCAATATTTTTAATAAAAACTTTTATTAGTTGATAAGAAAAGTTAGATAGATTCTTCTCGTAGCACAGCCAATTGAAATGCTGTGCAATGGCATAATGGAAAGAAGGGAAGATGTCCTCCACGCAGTCATGACGGTTGCTGTACATTCGCTGCATACACATACAAACGAAAGTATTTCGAACAATACATCAGTTAATTTGCAAAAAAAATACATAATTTAAATATATTTCATTTTTATTGTAATTTTTCTTTAAATATGTTTTCTTTATGAGAAGAATATATAGAAGTTTTGTTACCAACTAATAAATGATTTCATTAAAAATATGGCAAGTACGACGTCCTTGGGTTGCTGCTCTCCTTGGGTTCGATATCACTTTTTTCAACATTTCAATGGTTAGTAATAAAAGTTCTAAAAATGAATGTCCTTATAATATTTCCAAAATAAGGTAACTTTGGTGAAACCCTGGAAATGTTTAATGGAATGGGCATTGCCCGAGCTACAATTTTAGTAGTTCCAAAAAAACATGGGCTTTGGATTTGTTTATTTTTTGAGCGGCCTCTGTGTATACGGAAATGTGGAAAACGCAATGGAGTTTGCGAAATAAAGGTCAGATTTGTATTTTAATGGAGCTTAAGTTGAGATATTACGATTTTATGTCAAAAAATCTGAGTTTAAACTAAAATCAAAATTTATTTAGAAATCGTGATATGCGGTCTGGTGTTATGTAGGTTTCAGAAAAACATTTTCTTGAGATTGAATATGTAAAATATATTTTTTGCATTGTATAAATTCACTTTTTCCACATCCAAAATGTAATTGTAATATATAAACAATGTTTGTAAATCCCAGGCCCTGAAGATGATCTCAATAAAGATCGAAACGTTGGCACGATAAAGAAAATGTTTTTCTGAAACCTACATCACACTAGACCGCATCTCACGATTTCTAAATAAATATCGATTAACGGTCACTAACCAACATACATAAAATCACAAAAATTTTAATATTTTTTAATTTTAATATCAGAAAAGAGTCAAGATAGAAACTTTATTTTGGTGACACTGAAACACGTTTTACTTTGTGAATTCACCATGGCAGCATTGGCATTTAACCCTGTAACACCGTGTTTATTATAACGTCCACATACAAAATTCTATAGCCAATCTTCTAATTATTATTCTCTTGATAATTCAATTTTTGGATTTCAATTTATTTAAAGTGTCTACCTACGTACGAGAACTACTTTTGCAATTCTTTGAAATTGCTGGTAATACATTCACCTACCCATATCTAAAATGTCAGTCCCAAGGTAGACACAAGCTATTTTGTAAATTTGGAGGAAAAAAATATGAAAGAGATGAAGTGCACTTTTGAGATAATTATATTAAACTTAATTCCACTATTTTTCGTGGTCCGCTTGACCAATTAATAACATAGAAGCCCGATCAAGCTGCCAAACGAGCAGCGATAATGCCACATGACCCGGAAACTCCCGTGAGCCCAGCGGATGTCAAAAAATATATGAAGAATCTTTGCTGGAAAGATTGACAGAACCGCTGGGACAAAATGACCGACAAACTAAAAGAACTAAAACAGTAGGTCAAACCGTGGGCCATGGATAGTATGAGCAAAACAGAGAGAATAATTTTGACCCGACTGGGAATAGGCCACACTAGACTGACGCATGGTCATCTCTTGGAGAGGAGAAGTCCACGGAGATGCCCATTGTGCGGCGCACAAATAACTGTTAAACATTTACTAACCGAATGCGAACTATTGGCGCCGCACAGAACAAAGTGTGGCCTTTCCTCGAGCTTGAAAGAGGTTTTGCAACACAGCAATGACAACAGCAAGAAAGTAATCAAATATCTGAAACAAATAAATGCATATGGTCGCCTTTAATGCTTCTCCACACGTGGTTTCATTTTCCCTTCCTGAAGTGAGTGTATTTATTGGCGAGAATGTGTGAGTGTATGGGTGGGTAGTGGTCGGAATATCGAGTATCCCACAGACCCACCAAACTAGGATAGATATCTCCTTGTCTGTTTTTGGTAGAATGAATGTATTTATTGGCGCGAAAGTGATTGTGTATGGGTGGGTTGTGCAGGAATATCGAATACTCCACAGACCCACCGATTTAGGTTAGCATTAGGCTATAATATTATCTTTTAGAGTGAATGGGCGGAGGCACTATTATATTAAATGCGCCAGTGGCTCCGCATTTTTTAATTTGTAAATACAGAATGACTGGTTACAGTTTGAGTAAATGCATTTATTAGTGCGATAGTAGTGTATGCATGGGTGGGTCTATGGTGGAATATCAAGTACCCCATAAACCCACCACCTAGGTTAATGTTTTAGATTAATTGTAATTTTAATTGTACATAATGTATGGATGTATTTATTAGCGTGAACGAGGGCGGGTCTTCAGAGGAATATCGAGTACTCTGAAACCCGCCTATAGGCCCGCCTAGGATTGAATGTTAGTGTTAGTTTCAGAGCCTTTTCACCATGTGTGGGAGGGCTAAAAATGTAGAAATAACGTCCCAGAACACAACCAGAAAGATCGCCAGACTTCCTACAGAAAAGCTAATTTAAAAAAAAATTAAATAAATAAATAAATAAAAATAAATAAATTTATAAAACGTGAGGTGGAAGAAATGTGAGGTGCCGGCAATAGCCCAGGCAGCTAGCTGGCCGGAAAAAAATTCAATTAATTAAGGTTTTTAAGTCTAAAGTTGAGATAAAAAGTCAGTGTCACGAGCCCACGGCCTTCGACTTGATACGCCGCTACTCTACCACTTCAGCTATCGTGACTTCGATCCCCTCGGGCGCTAACTTCCCATCTCAACCCCACCTTTAGAATTTTCACACCTTTTTTCCATTTTTGATATATTCAATTTATTGTAATTTCGTTATTTAATTGAACTAGGTTTTTAAAGCAATTGTGAAAAATCATTTGTCTAATAAAAATGTAATTTTTCATGCGCTCTAAAATTATTTTGTGTAGCAGGTAAATAATATAAATTTTCTTAATTTCTCATAGTCGTAGTGTTTAATGCTTTTCGTTATGGAGAATATAAAGGGCTTTTTTTTTGTTTTCTTTGTCATGTTTTCCAGCTTCAAAAAGAACGTCTCAGTATTTTATCCGTTTTCTTTCCGACGCTTCTTAATTCCTTATTAATATTTATTTGCTTCGACAACTTCTTGAATTCATGGAAAAAGAATCTTTTTTGGTTTATTTGCTACTTTTCTTTACCTGCCGGTCGCCTTTCAAATACGGTGAATTATTAGGACGTATTGGTTTGCTGCTAGCATTGGCAGGGTACAGATCGGCTCTATTATTTACTTCTATTTTTGTGGTTTATAAGTTGCCGCTTACTTTGATTTTTTGAAGTTTTTTAAATCAGAGTGTCAGCTTCCGGGTACAGTTGAAGAATTCTTCGCTACGAGACTTTTTCGTAAGTTTCATTGAACTTTTTCAAAGTTAATTTGTACTCGGTAAGGGCAAGGTTCAGGCCCCTTTGTTGTGGCCCAACGGACGAGATATTCGGTGTTTTCGTTGAGGTCTCCGACTGCATTCTTGTTTGATAAACAATCCCAGTTTGTTTTTCTTGGCGAACGTCTGATGTCCGCGTCTCGTAAAAGAGATCGTACATCCCCTCAAAGCGACTCAGAGAGAATCATTAAAAAATCGTATCCGATTATGGAATCACAAACATCTTCGCCACATCTTCTGTCTGCAATAAAAGATGTTGTCGCTGATCTCCTGGACTCCAAACTTTCGTCTCTTGCATCCAAAGATGACATATCCGATATCAAAAATGATCTGAAGTCTCTAAAGGAGGAGAACGCCCGCTTACGCACTGAGAACAAAGCTTTACGGGAAAGACTACGCGACTTGGATTCACGCCTCGAAGATCTGGAAGTAAAATCCCGACAAAATAATCTGATTTTTAAAGGATTGAAACACTCCACAGAGGATAACGTCGAACAAGTAATAACTTCCTTTTGTAAGCAAGTGTTCAATGTCGACATCTCTCCGGAAAAACTCCAGGTGCGTCATTTAGGAGCTAATGGATCGACAAATTCTCCGTTACTAGTTACGTTTTTACAACCAAAAGATAAATTCAACATTATAAAATCTTCTCATATGCTCAAGGGCTCAGG